>NW_025534506.1:125000-189871 GCF_020615455.1 Coregonus clupeaformis | reverse complement strand
ATGTCTCCACCAGCACCATGACCTAACCATGTCTCCACCAGCAGCACACCTAACTAAGTGTGTACACCAGCACCACACTTAGCCATGTCTCCACCAGCACCTCACCCAACCAAGGTTCCACCAGCAACCACACCTAACCATGTCTCCCACCAGCAAGCACACCTAACCCATGTCTCCCACTAGCACCACACCTAACCATGTACTCCACCAGCACTACACCTAACCATGTCACCATCAGCACCACATCTAACAATCTCTCCACCAGCACCACACATAACCATGTGTACACCAGCACCACACCTAACCACAAGTGTCTCTACCAGCACCACACCCAACCATGTCTCCATCAGCACTCACCTAACCATAAAGTCTCCACCAGCAGAACACCCAACCATGTGTACACCAGCACCACACCTAACTATGTCTCCACCAGCAGCACACCTAACCATGTCTCCACCAGCACCACACCAACAATCTCTCCACCAACACACACACCTAACCATGTCTCCACCAACACCACACCATGTCTCCCCACCAAACACCACACACCTAACCATCTTTCTCCAGCCCCACACACCTAACCATCTCTCCACCAGCACCACACCCATCCATCTCTCTCCACCAAAGTACCACACACCTAACCATCTCTCCACCAGCACCACACACCCAAGTAACCAGCTCTCCACCAGCACCACACCTACCTCCATGTCTCTCTTCCAGCGCCACACACCTAACCATGTCCTCTTCAAGCACCACACATCGTACTGACTCCGAATTGACCCGTCCAGAGCGACTTACAGTTAGTGAGTGCATACATATTTTTTTAGTTTTCATACCCCCTGTGGGAATCTAATCCCACAATCATGGCGCTGCAAACGCCCATGCTCTACCAACTGAGCTACGTCCCTCCCTACCCCCCAACACCAGCGCCGGGCCCCCATGGGTCTCCCTGTCGCGTCAAGGCGACAGAGCTAGCACTGTGATGCAGTGCCTTAAGACCACTGCGCCACCTGGGAGGCAATTGAGTACTGACCCAAATTGACCTGCATGACCCGTGATTGACCTGCATTTCCTGACCCGCATTGACCCATACTGAACCGTACTGACCAGTGGTATTGACCTCAGGCTGGATTCATACAGTCCCGTATTGACCGGGTATTGACTTTGTGCAATGATGCATACTGACCTTACTGACCAATACCAACAATGCATTTGACCTGTACTGACCCGCATTGACCGCACTGACTAACATTGACCCGTATTGACTAATACTGTCCCGACTGACCGGGCATCGACTCATACCGAACAGCACTTACCCTAACTGACCCGCATTGAATTTCACTGCTCTTACAATGACCCGTATCGACTAATTCTGACCTGTGAATGACCAGTATTGACCCATACTGACCCGTACTGACCCGGACTGACCCGTGACTGGACAAGCATTGACACGCACTGACCCTAACTGACTACTGGACCTCATCGACCAGCATTGACCCGTAGAATGATTCATACTGACCCGTATTGACCAGTATTGACCCGTAATGACCGTATTGACCTGTGTACTGATTCATACTGACCCGCATTGACCGGCATTGACCAATACAGACCATTTCTGACCAATACTGACCCATACTGACCCGTACTGACCCGTTACCCGCATTCGCCCATACTGACCCTTATTGACCCGCTCTGACCCGTGAGTGACCCATAATGACTGCCTGGACCCGTATTGACCGGGTATTTACCCGCATTTACCCATACTGACTGCAATAGAGCCGTGGTTGACCTGTAGTGACCCATACCGACCAGATATACTGTACCGACGATACTGTCCCGTGACCCGCATTGACGCATGAAGCATACTGTATCGCACTGAACCGCATTGATCCATGTGACCTGTACGAATTCATACTGACTCCGTACTGATAATACTGACCCGTACTGACCAGTACTTCTGACTACTGACCCGAATTGACCTGGGTATTGATCAGTATTGGCACGTATCGTCGCACTGACCAGAATTGACCCGTATTGACCCGCATCGACTCATAACTCGAACCGTGCACTGACCCGTATTGACCCGTATTGACTCTACAGATTCATACTGACCCGCATTGACCGGGTATTGACTCATACAGTGTGCCGAACTCAGTATTGACCGTAATGACCCGTTCTGGCCGTTATTGACCAATACTCACCTATACTGACCCATCTTGACCTGTAATGACCTCTACTGATTCATATCGACCCGGATTGACCAATACCGACCAATGACCCAAAGTACTGACCCGCTATTGACCCAGTGCTTTGGATTCATACGGTACCCGTATTGATCAATAGCCATCAAATTGATTATGACCGGTAATACTGACCCGTGACTGACCTGTACTGACCCGATTGATCCGTGACTGACTTATTGACACATGACTGACCAGTATTGATCCGTCTCGATCGGTGCATCACCATTAATAATGAGTACTGACAGACAGTAGTACTGAACCGTATTGTATGTGTGACTCATACGTGGACCCGTATTGACCGATCTTGAATACTGACCCTTACCAATAATTACTTGGACCTGCTGACGTTACTGTCCCTGATCGATCTGAACCAATTGACCCAGGACCCTTCTGACCCGTGCTGAACCAAACTGAATCCTACATTTTACTGAACTGTATTGAACTGTGCTGATTCATACTGACCTGTATTGACCGATATTGACTCCATACTGAGCCTTACTGACCAAACCCAACTGACCCGAGACTCATACTGAACCGATATTGACCAGTATTGTCCCGCATTGACCTCTACTGATTCATACTGGAACCGTTAGACATTGACCTCTACCCCTGATTCATACTTATTGACCCGTATTGACCTCTACTGATTCCTTTGGAAGTATTTTCCCGTCCTCTACTGATTCATACTCGACCCGTATTGACGATTGACTCATACTGAACCATACTCGACCAGTATTGACTCATATTGATTACTGGACCCATTAATACTGACCAATACTCGGACCAGACTTCCCCGACTCGTGATTGTCCCTCTTTTGAGCTCAACTGAACGGTACTGACCCGTACTGACCCATACTGACCCATACTCAACCCAATTTGAGCGGTCGACCCTACTGACCAATAATACTGACCCGTACTGACAGTATTGACCGATTCCTGCTGACGATGCCCGATATATGACCCGTAGCTCGAATCAAACCCCTGGACCCATATTGAGGGCAGAAGGTAGACTAACAGTTAAGAAGCGATGCCAAATGTAACCGAAAGGTCACTTGTTCAAATCACCGAGCCAACTAGGTGAAAAATCTGTCGATGTCCACTTGAGCAAGGCAATTAAACCTCACTGCTCCTGTAATTTGCTCTTGTTAAGAACGTCTGCTGAATTACTAAAACATTTAATGAAAAAATATGTTTGACTATTTCGTACTTACCTATTAACCCGTACTGACTCATACTAACCCATGTTGACCCGTTGACATTGTATTAACAAGCGAAACTTTGTGATGAGAGACAACATTTCCTCTTGCTTTGTGTGGGCCATGTAGTCAGTGTCAGTGAGGTCTGTCCCTGACGCCAATTAGAGATTGGTTTCCCTACTGACCCGGGTATTTACCTGTACTGACCTTTCTGATTCGTACTGACCGTGCTGAACCGATGCTGAACCGTACTGACCCGTACTGACCCGTAATGACCTCTACTGGAATCATACTGACACGTATTGACCTGTATTGACTCATACTGATTCAGTACTGACCCGTGCTGTCCACATCACCAACAAACTATCATGGTCCAAACACACCAAGACAGTCATGAAGAGGCACGACAATGCCTATTCCCCCTCAGGAGACTGGGAAAAGGTTTGGCAAGGGTCCTCAGATCAACAAAAAGTTATACAGATGCACCACCGAGACATCCTGACTGGTTTTGCATCCCAGCCTGGTATGGCAACTGCTCGGCCACTCCGACCACAGATGGGCGCTACAGAGGGGGTAGTGCGTACGGCTCAGTACATCACTGAAGCCAAGCTTCCTGCCGTCCAGTACCTCTATACCAGGCGGTGTCGAGGAAGGCCTTAGAAATGTTCAAAGACTCCAGTCATCCAAGTCTGCGGACCTGTTCTCTCTGCTACCGCACGGCAAGCGGTACCGAGCGCCAGTCTAGTCAAAAGGCTTCTTAACAGCTTCTACTGTCAAGCCATAAGACTGCTGAACAGCTAATCAAATGGCTACCCGGACTATTTGCATTGACCTCCACCTTTTTTTTACACTGCTGCTACTCTGTTTATTATCTATATCAATGCGATAGTCACTTTAACTCTGACCTACATGTAAATATTACCTCAATTGACCTTGACTAACCTGTACCCCACCTTGCTTGACTCCGGCACGGTACACCCTGTATATAGCCTCGTTATTGTTATTTTATTGTTGCTCTTTTTATTTTTACTTTAGTTTATTTAGTAAATATTTTTGTTAACTCTTTTTTTTTTAAGGGCTTGTAAGTCAGTATTTCATGGTAAGTTCTACTTTTACCTGTTGTATTCGGCCATGTGAAAATACAATTTGATTTTATTTAATTTTTGTATTGACCCGTATTATGTTCTGACAGCATACTGACCCGTATTGATTGGTTTGAGCTCATACTATTTGACCCATAACTGCAAATAAATTGCCTGTACTGACTCGTACTGGTCGGTATTGACCGGTATTGAGTCATACTGACCAGTACTAACTTAAACTGATCCGAATTGACCAGTATTTACCCGTACTGACCCATATTAAACCGTACTGACCCATAGTGATCCGTACTGATTAGTACTGACCCGTATTGACCGTTCTGACCCGTACTGACTCGTACTGACCCCCTTCATTGAACCGTGCTGACCTGTATTGATCTAGTCTGACCCTTCTGACCCGTACTGACCCGTGCTGACCCGCATTGACCCGTATGAAGTATTGACCAGTATTGACCCGTACTGACCCGTACTGGATCAGTATTACGCACCGACCGTGCACTGGCCGTACTGACCCGTTGACCCGTGACATTGACCAGTATTGACCCGTACTGACCCGTACTGACCCGTACTGACCCGTACTGACCTGTGGTGGATTAGTGAAAAAGGATAACAGAATTCTGTCACGACAAGGTGGCTCTAGACATTCCCTCTCACCCTTTCTTCACTTCCTCTTTCTATCTTTCTCTTTTTCTTCTTTTTGCTCTTCTTCCCAGTGTCCCAGAGAATGATTCACAGTGAGTTCTCTGATTTCGACTGCGAGGACGGGATCGGTGTCATAGCAGGTAACCAAACCACATCAATTCAAAACAGGTTTAATGGAGTTCCAATGCTAGCTATAATCATGTACTCTATATCTACTGTATATCTATATCAAATTACAATATCCCAGTCAACATATCATTATTATTATTATTATTATTATCAGAAATTAAAACACATACATACTGTCTACACACAACAACAGCACAGCCTCCATAGAATTCCGTTTATCATAATAATGAAGAGGTCTCTTTACTTCACAATCAGTCCTGGGTTCCTATATTATTCCAAATATCCCAACCACTTTCACATACATTCGAAGCAATGAAAATATAAATAATTTAACACTTCAAGGTACATGGAAATACAGTGACAGTCTTAAACACAGCCCGGGGAAGCTCTATCTCCACTCCCTGACTCTCCACGTCCACTCCCTGTCTCTCCACGTCCACTCCCTGTCTCTCCACGTCCACTCCCTGTCTCTCCACGTCCACTCCCTGTCTCTCCACGTCCACTCCCTGTCTCTCCACGTCCACTCCCTGTCTCTCCACGTCCACTCCCTGTCTCTCCACGTCCACTCCCTGTCTCTCCGTCTCCTGTCTCTCCAGCGTCCACTCCTGTCTCTCGTCCACTCCTGTCTCTCCACGTCCACTCCTGTCTCTCACGTCCTCCTGTCTCTCCAGTCCACTCTGTCTCTCCACGTCCACTCCCTGTCTCTCCACGTCCACTCCCTGTCTCTCCACGTCCACTCCCTGTCTCTCCACGTCCACTCCCTGTCTCTCCACGTCCACTCCCTGTCTCTCCACGTCCACTCCCTGTCTCTCCACGTCCACTCCCTGTCTCTCCACGTCCACTCCCTGTCTCTCCACGTCCACTCCCTGTCTCTCCACGTCCCATCCCTGTCTCTTTTCCAGTCCACTCCTGTCTCTCCACGTCCATCTGTCTCTCCACGTCCACTCTGTCTCTCCAGTCCACTCCTGTCTCTCCACGTCCACTCCTGTCTCCACGTCCTCCTGTCTCTCCACGTCCACTATTCTCCCTGTCTCCCACCGTCCACTCCCTGTCTCCACGTCCACTCCTGTCTCTCCACGTCCACTCCCTGTCTCTCCCGTCCACTCTGTCTCTCCACGTCCATCCTGTCTCTCCACGTCCACTCCTGTCTCTCCAGTCCACTCCCCCTGTCTCTCCACGTCCCACTCCCTGTCTCTCAGTCCACTTCCCTGTCATTCTCCACGTCCATCCCTGTCTCTCCAGTCCTCCCTGTCTCTCCAGTCCACTCCCCTGTCTCTCCACGTCCACTCCTGTCTCTCCACGATCCTCCTGTCTCTCCACGGCCACTCCGTCTCTCACGTCCCACTCTGTCTCCAGTCCATCGCGGTTCTCCAGTCCATCTGTCTCTCCATGTCCCACTCCTGTCTCTCATGTCCCACCCTGTTCTCTCCGTCCACTGTCTACGCCAATCCTAAATCCTCTAGTCTACTTCTATCTATCACATCCACTCCACTCCCTCCTTTCTCCCCTAACTTCTCTCTCTTCTCCTCTTCTCTCTCTGCTATCCCTCTTTACCTCATTCCTCTTCCTCTCTCTGACTCTCCTATCCTCCTATCCTCTCCTATCTCTCTCCCATCCCCCTCTTTGACTCCTCTCCTCTCACTCCACTCTCTTCTCCTCCTATCCCTCTCCCCCTCCATTCCATCTCTCTCCCCGTCCCACTCCCCTCTACCCCTCCACTCCCACTCATCTCAACTCCTATCCTTCTCCCCTCACCTCCGCTCTATCCCCTTATATCATCACTCACTCTCTCCACTCCTCTCTCTCCCCTCCACTCCACCTCTCACCCTCCATCCCTCTCTCTCTTCGTTCTTATCCCCCTCACCCTCTCACTCTCCTCTCTCTGGCCCTCTTGTCCCCTCACCCCCTCCACTCCTCTCTCTCTGGCCTCTTACCTCACCTCCATCCCTCTCTCTGGCCCTCTTATCCCCTCACCCTCCATCTCTCTGAGCATCTTGTCCCCTCACCCCTCCACTCCCTCTCTCTCCTCTTATCCCTCTCTATCCTCCACTCTCTCTCTCTTGCCCTCTTATCCTCACCCTCACCCTCTCTTCTCGCCCTCTTCATCCCACCCTTCATCCTCTCCTCTTATCCCCTCACCCTCTCACCACTCTCTCCCTATTCATCATTTTCTCCTGTCCACTCCTCTTCCTTCTCTCTCGCCTTCTTATCCCCTCACCCCCTCACCCCTTCCACTCCCCTCTCGCCCTCTTTCCCTCTCTCTGCACCCTCCACTCACTCTCTCTGCCCTCTTATCCTCACCCTCCATCTCTCTCGCAAGCCTCTTATCCCCCTCACCCCCTCCACTCCCTCTCTCTCGCCCTCTTATCCCCTACTTCCTCATCCACTCCTCTCTCTGTTCCTCTTATCCCCCCTCACCCTCCACTCCATCTCTCCCTATTCACTCCTTCTCTCTCTCCTGTCCAGCCTCTCTCTCCCTCCACCCTCTCTCTCTTATCCCCCCTCATCCCTCACCCCCTCCACTCTTCTCTCTGTCCTCTTATCCCCTCACCCTCCACTCCTTCTCTGGCCTCTTATCCCTCACCCCCTCCACTCCCTCTCTCTCGCCCTCTTATCCCCCTCACCCCCTCCACTCCCTCTCTCTCCCTCTTATCCCCCTCACCCCCTCACCTCCTCTCTCTCTGCCCTTATCCCCTCACCCCTCACCCCCTCCACTCCCCTCTCTCTGCCCCTCTTATCCCCTCTCTTTCACTCCACTCTCTCTGCTCTCTTTATCCTCCACCCTCCATCATCTCTCCTCCCTCTTATCCCCCTCAAACCTCCATCCACTCTCTCCCATTCATCCTTCTCTCTCCCTGTCCACTACCTCTCTCTCCCCTCCATCTCTCTCCTCCACTCATCTCTCCTCTCCACTCCTCTCTTCCTCGGCCCCTCTTATCCTCACCCTCCATCCCTCTCTGTCTCAGCCTCTTTATCCTCTCCCCCTCCCTCCTACTCTCTTCATCATCCTATCTCCCTGTCTACTCTCTCTCTCCCTCCATTTCACCTCTCCCCCCTCCACTCCTCTCTCTCCCCCTCCACTCATTCCTCTCCTTCCATCCTCTCTTTCCTCTTCCTCTCTCCCCACCTCCACTCCTCTCTCTCCCCTTCAATTATTCTCTCTCTCTCTCCCTCCTATCCTCTCTCGAGTGTCCACTCTCTCTCTCCTCCACTCTCCCTCTCCTCTCTCCGTCACATCTCTATGCCCCTTATCTCCACTCTCCACCTCCTCTCTCCCTCCACTCTCCTCCCTCTCTCCGCTCCTCTCTATACCCCCTTCACTCCCTCTCTCCACCCCTCCTCTCTCCCCCTCCCTCGTTCTCTCTCTCCCCCTCACTATCCCTCTCATGACATCCATCCTCTCTCTCCCCTCCACTACCTCTCTCTCTCCCCTCATATCCCCTCTCAGAGTCCATCCCTCTCCTCTCCTATCTCCTCCTCTCTCCATCCATGCCCTCTCTCACCCCCTGGCCCACCCTTCCCCTGCACTCTCTCCCTCTCTACTCACCCTCTCTCTCACTCTCTATACTCCACCCCTTTCTCCCCCACCCCCTCTCTCCTCCAATCCCTCCCTCTATCTCCTCTCTCTCATTCCACTCCTTCTCACTCCCGCTCCACTCCCTCTCTCTCCCCCTTTCTCTCTCCTCAACTCCCTATCTCTCCCCTTCCTATCCTCCACTCCTTCTCTCTCCTCCTCCACTCCCCTTCTCCCCAGCACACCCTTTCCCTCCCCCTCCACTCCCTCTCTCAACTTCCACTCCCTCTCTCTCCCCCTCCTATCCCCCTCTCCCCTTCCACTCACTCTCTTTCCCAAGTAGTCCCTCTCTCTCCCACTCCCTCTCTCTCCCCCTCCAGTCCTCTCTCTTCCCCACCACCTCCTCTCTCTCTCCTCCTCTCCGTTCTCTCTCTCAACCTCCACTCCCTCTCTCGCCTCTAATCTCTCCTCTCTCTCCCCATCCTTCTCGCCTCCACTCCTTCTCTCTCCTTCCATTCCCTCTCTCCTATCTAATCCCTTTCTCTCCTACCCTCTCTCTCCCTCCAATCCTTTTCTCTCTCTCCTATTCCCTCTCCCCCTCCACTCCCTCTCTCTCCCCCTCCTATCCCCCTATCTTCCCTCCCTTTCTCTCCCCTCCACTCCCTCTCTCTCCCCCTCCACTACCTCTCTCTCCCCGTCCACTCCCTCTCACTCCCCGTCCACTCCCTCTCTCCCCCTCCTATCCCCTTTCCTCCTCCAGTCTCTCATTCTTCTCATCCATTCCCTCTCTCCCACCTCCACTCCCTCTCTCTCCCCCTCCACTTGTTCTCTATTTCCCCCTCCTATCCCCTCTCAATGTCCCATCTCTCTCCTCCATCTTCCTCTCTCTGCCTCCTATCCCTCTCTCCTCCGCTCCTCTCTTCCCTACACTCCCTGTCTCCACCTCCTCTCTCCCCTCCACTCGTTCTCTCTCTCCCCCTCATATCCCCTCTCGACATCCACTCCCTCTCTCCCCCCCTTCACTACCTCTCTCTCTCTCCTCTCCATTACCTCTCTCTCTCTCCTCTATATCTCACTCTCTCCCCACTCCCTCTCTCTCCCTCTCCGTCTTTGTACTCTTTCCCTCACCCTCCACTCTACTCTTTCTCCCCCCATTCACTCCCTCTTTCTCCCCTCCACTCACTACCTCTATCTCCGTCCATTCCCTCTCTCCCCATCCACACTCTCTATCCACCTCTCCCTCCATCCCTCTCTCTCCCCCTCACTCCTCTCCCACCTCCTATCCCCTATCTTCCACTCCTTTCTCTCCCCTCCACCTCCTCTCTGCCCCTCCACTCCTCTCACTCACCGTCCACTCCCTCTCTCCCCCTCCTATCCCCTTTCCTCCTCCAGTCTCTCATTCTTCTCATCCATACCCTCTCTCCCACCTCCACTCCCTCTCTCTCCCCCTCCACTTGTTCTCTATTTCCCCCTCCTATCCCCTCTCAATGTCCACTCCCTCTCTCTCCCCCTCCAATCTCCCTCTCTCTGCCTCCTTCCTCTCCCCTCCTCCTCTCTCTCCTACCTCTGTCTCACCTCCTCTCTCCCCCTCAACTCGTTCTCTCTCTCCCCCTCATATCCCCTCTCGACATCCACTCCCTCTCTCTCCCCCTTCACTACCTCTCTCTCTCTCCCTCTCCTATCTCCTCTCCTCCCCATTCCCTCTCTCTCCCCTCCAACTTCTTTTCCCACTCCTTTTGCCCTCACCCCTCCACTCACTACCTCTATCTCCCTTCCAATCTCTCTCTCTCCCTCTTCTATCCTCTCTCCCATCTATCCCTCTCTCTTTCTCCTACCATTCTCCCCCATCCATTCCCTCTCTCTCCATCCACACCCTCTATCCACCTCTCCTCCATCCTCTCTACACCTCCTATCCTCCACTCCCTCTCTCCGTCCCATCCCTCTCTCCACCTACTATCCTCCACTCCCTTCTCTCTTCCTCCACTCACTTTCTCTCCTCCATCACTCTCTCTCCCTCATATCCCTCTCTCTCCCTCACACTCATTCTCTCTCTCTCCTCTCATCTCCCTCTCTCCTCCTATCTCCATCTCTCTCTCCCTCCATCCCTCTCTCTCCTCCTATCCTATCTCACTCCTTCTCTCTCCCCCTCCATCCCTCTTTCTCCCCTCCACTCACTCCCTCTATCTCCCCTTCCAATCCCTCTCTCTCCCTCTCCTATCCTCTCTCCCCATCTAATCCCTCTCTCTCTCACTCCCTCTCTCTCCCCTCCATTCCCTCTCTCTCCCCTTCACAATCCCTCTCTCTCTCTCCCTCTCTTATCCCTATCCCTCTCCGATCTACTCCTCTCTCTCTCCCACTACCGCTCTCTCCTCCACTCCTCTCTCTCTCCCCCTCCTTGCCCTCTCTCTCCCTCAACTCCCTATCTCTCCCTTCCTATCCTCCACTCCTTTCTCCTCCTCCACTCCCTCTTCTCCCTCAGCACACCCTTTCCCTCCCCTCCATCCTCTCTCAACTTTCTCTCCTCCTCTCCTCCCTCTCCCTCTTCCTCCACTCACTCTATTTCCCACACCTATCCCTTCTCACACTCCACTCCCTCTCTCTCCACCTCCACTCCCTCTCTCCCCATGTAATCCTTCTCTCTCCCACTCCCTCTCTCCCCCCTCCACGTCCTCTCTCTTCCCCTCCACTCCCTCTCTCTCTCCCTCCTCTCCATTCTCTCTCTCAACCTCCACTCCCTCTCTCGCCCCCTCTAATCCCTCCCTCCCTCTCCCTATCCCTTTTCACCCTACTCTCCTTCTCTCTCTCCTTCCATTCCCTCTCTCCCTATCTAATCCCTTTCTCTCCCCTCCACTCCCTCTCTCTCCCTCTCTCTGCCTCCTATCCCCCTCTCCCCCTCCGCTCCCTCTCTCCCCCTTCACTCCCCCTCTCTCTGCCTCCTATCCCCCTCTCCCCCTCCGCTCCCTCTCTCCCCCTCATATCCCCTCTCGACATCCACTCCCTCTCTCTCCCTCCACTACTCTCTCTCTCCCCCTCATATCCCCTCTCGAAGTCCATTCCCTCTCCCTCTCCTATCTCCTCTCCTCCTCCATGCCCTCTCTCACCTCGCCGCTCCACCCCTTCCTGCACTCTCTCCTCTACCTCCACTCCCTCTCTCTCCTCTCTATCACTCCACCCCCTTTCTCTCCCCACCTTCCCACTCTCCTCTAATCCCTCTCCTCCACTCCCTCTCTCTCCTTCCATGCCTTCTCACTCCCCCCTCCACTCCTTCTCACTCCCTCCACTCCCTCTCTCCCTTCTATCCCTTTTTCCTCCTCCACTCTCTCTTCTCATCCACTCCTCTCTTTCCCCCTCCATTCCCTCTCTCCCACCTCCACTCCCTCTCTCTCCCCCTCCACTCACTACCTATTTCTCACCTCCACTCATTCCCTCTATCTCCCCTTCCAATCCCTCTCTCTCCCTCTCCTATCCTCTCCCCCCATCTAATCCCTCTCTCTTCCCACTACCACTCTCTCCCCATCCATTCCCTCTCTCTCCCCATCCACACCCTCTATCCACCTCCCCCCTCCACTCCCTATCTCTCCCCCTCCACTCCCTCTCTACACCTCCTATCCCCCTCCACTCCCTCTCTCTCCCCGTCCACTCCCTCTCTCCACCTACTATCCCCCTCCACTCCCTCTCTCTCCCCCTCCACTCACTCTCTCTCCCCTCCACTCTCCACTCCCTCTCTCTCCCCCTCCACTCATTCTCTCTCTCCTCCTCCACTCTCCCTCTCTCCACCCTCCTATCCTCATCCTCTCTCTCCCCTCCACTCCCTCTCTCCCCCCACCTCCCCTCTCACCCTCCATCACTCCCTCTTTCTCCCCTCCACTCACTCCCTCTATCTCCCCTTCCAATCCTCTCTCTCCCTCTCCTATCCTCTCTCCCCATCTAATCCCTCTCTCTCTCACTCCCTCTCTCTCCCCTCCATTCCCTCTCTCTCCCCTTCCAATCCCTCTCTCTCCCTCTCTTATCCCCTATCCCCTCTCCGATCTAATCCCTCTCTCTCCCACTACCGCTCTCTCCCACTCCACTCCCTCTCTCTCCCCCTCCTTGCCCTCTCTCTCCCCCTCAACTCCCTATCTCTCCCCTTCCTATCCTCCACTCCTTCTCTCTCCTCCTCCACTCCCCTTCTCCCCAGCACACCCTTTCCCTCCCCCTCCACTCCCTCTCTCAACTTTCTCTCCCTCCCTCTCCCCTCCCTCTCCCCCTCTCCTCCTCCACTCACTCTATTTCCCACACCTATCCCTTCTCACCTCCATTCCCTCTCTCTCCACCTCCACTCCCTCTCTCCCCATGTAATCCTTCTCTCTCCCACTCCTCTCTCTTCCCCTCCACTCCCTCTCTCTCTCCCTCCCTCTCCATTCTCTCTCTCAACCTCCACTCCCTCTCTGCTCCCCCTCTAATCCCTCCTCCTCTCCCCCATCCCTTTTCACCCTCTCTCCTTCTCTCTCTCATTCCATTCCCTCTCTCCTATCTAATCCCTTTCTCTCCCCTCCACTCCCTCTCTCTCTCCTCTCTCTGCCTCCTATCCCCTCTCCCCTCCCTCCCTTCTCTCCCCTTCACTCCCTCTCTCTGCCTCCCATCCCCCTCTCCCTCCGTCCTCTCTCCCCATTCATCCCCTCTCGACATCCACTCCCTCTCTCTCCCCTCCACTACCTCTCTCTCTCTCCCCCTCATATCCCCTCTCGAAGTCCATTCCCTCTCCCTCTCCTATCTCCTCTCCTCCTCCATGCCCTCTCTCACCCCCGCCGCTCCACCCTTCCCCTGCACTCTCTCCCTCTCTACCTCCACTCCCTCTCTCTCCCTCTCCTATACTCCACCCCCTTTCTCTCCCCACCCCCTCCCACTCTCCCCCTCTAATCCCTCTCCCCCTCCACTCCCTCTCTCTCCCCTTCCATGCCTTCTCACTCCCCCTCCACTCCTTCTCACTCCCCCTCCACTCCCTCTCTCCCCCTCCTATCCCCTTTCATCCTCCACTCTCTCTCTTCTCATCCACTCCCTCTCTTTCCCCCTCCATTCCCTCTCTCCCACCTCCACTCCCTCTCTCTCCCCCTCCACTCACTACCTATTTCTCACCTCCACTCATTCCCTCTATCTCCCCTTCCAATCCCTCTCTCCCTCTCCTATCCTCTCTCCCCATCTAATCCCTCTCTCTCACACTACTGCTCTCTCCCCATCAATTCCCTCTCTCTCCCCATTCACACCCTCTATCCACCTCTCCCCCTCCACTCCCTATCTCTCCCCCTCCACTCCCTCTCTCCACTTCCTATCCCCCTCTCACCCTCCACTCCCTCTCTCTCCCCCTCCACTTGTTCTCTCTCTCCCCCTCTACTCTCCCTCTCTCCACCTCCTATCCCCCTCCATTCCCTCTCTCTCCCCCTCCACTCCCTCTCTCCACCTTCTATCCCCCTCTCCCCCTTCACTCCCCCTCTCACCCCCCTCTCCCCCTCCACTCCCTATTTCTCCCCTCCACTCATTCCCTCTATCTCCCCTTCCAATCCACTCTCTCTCCCTCTCCTATCCTCTCTCCCCATCTAATCCCTCTCTCTCTCACTCCCTCTCTCTCTCACTCCCTCTCTCTCTCACTCCCTCTCTCTCCCCCTCATTCCCTCTCTCTCCCCCTCCATTCCCTCTCTCTCCCCTTTCAATCCCTCTCTCTCCCTCTCCTATCCCCTCTCCCATCTACTCCCTCTCTCTCCCACTACCGCTCTCTCCCGCTCCACTCCCTCTCTCTCCTCCTCCACTCCCCTTCTCCCCAGCACACCCTTTCCCTCCCCCTCCACTCCCTCTCTCAACTTCCACTCCCTCCCTCTCCCCCTCCTATACCCTCTCTCATCCTCTTCTCTTCCCACTCCTATCCCTTCTCACACTCCACTCCCTCTCTCTCCACCTCCACTCCCCCTCTCCCCATGTAATCCTTCTATCTCCCACTCCCTCTCTCTCCCCCTCCACGTCCTCTCTTCCCCTCCACTCCCTCTCTCTCCCTCTCCCCCATCACTTCTCACCCTCCACTCCCTCTCTCTCCCCATCCACACCCACTCTCTCCCCATCCACACCCTATCTCCTCCATCTAATCCCTCTATCTCCCCCTACTGCTCTCTCCCTCTCCACTCATCCATCTCTCCCTCATATCCCCCTCTCCCCCTCCACTCCTTCTCTCTCCCCCTCCACTCCTTATCTCTCCCCTCCACTCCCTTTTCTCCTCTAATCTGTCTGTCTGTCTGTCTGTCTGTCTGTCTGTCTGTCTGTCTGTCTGTCTGTCTGTCTGTCTGTCTGTCTGTCTGTCTGTCTGCCTGCCTGCCTGCCTGCCTGCCTGCCTGCCTGCCTGTCTGTCTGTCTGTCTGTCTGTATGTCTGTCTGTCTGTCTGTCCTCTCCTCTCCAGACTTCCTTCTCTAACCTGTCTGTCTGTCTGTCTGTCTGTCTGCCCTCTCCTCTCCAGACTACAGACACAACGGCAGGGACTTCCACAGCTCCACGCTGTCTGTTCCAGAACAGGTCATGTCCTCCAACCACACCTCCCACTCTGACATGGCCAGGACCTGGTCACGGTCGCCGAGTGTTCCCCCTCCACAAAGGTACAGTAATCCAACCCAAATCCTAACCACTTGGTCTGACAAGTCCAGGACCCGGTCACGGTCGCCGAGTGTTCCCCCTCCACATAACTATTGTTATCCAACCCTAACCCTAACCCTAACTCTAACAGTTATTTCTATGTCCCATTTAGTCGGAGTTTGGACCACGGCATGCGAGGGGGACCGTTTTCTTACAGCTCAGGTCGGATGGACCGGCATCGCTTCTCTGAAGACTGCTACTCACCAGACAGGTACAAAAACCACACACACTATGTAGTCTACACAACTACACAACAATACACACTATGTAGCCTACACAACCACACACACTATGTAGTCTACACAACCATACACACTATGTAGTCTACACAACTAAACAACCATACACACTATGTAGTCTACACAACCATACAAACTATGAGGTCTACACAACCATACAAACTATGTAGTCTACACAACCATACACACTATGTAGTCTACACAACCATACAAACTATGTAGTCTACACAACCATACACACTATGTAGCCTACACAACCATACACACTATGTAGTCTACACAACTACACAACCATACACACTATGTAGTCTACACAACCATACACACTATGTAGTCTACACAACCATACACACTATGTAGTCTACACAACCATACACACTATGTAGCCTACACAACCATACACACTATGTAGTCTACACAACTACACAACCATACACACTATGTAGTCTACACAACTACACAACCATACACACTATGTAGTCTACACAACTAAACAACCATACACACTATGTAGTCTACACAACTAAACAACCATACACACTATGTAGTCTACACAACCATACAAACTATGTAGTCTACACAACCATACACACTATGTAGCCTACACAACCATACACACTATGTAGTCTACACAACTACACAACCATACACACTATGTAGTCTACACAACCATACACACTATGTAGTCTACACAACTACACAACCATACACACTATGTAGTCTACACAACTACACAACCATACACACTATGTAGCCTACACAACCATACACACTATGTAGTCTACACAACTACACAACCATACACACTATGTAGTCTACACAACTACACAACCATACACACTATGTTGTCTACACATCTACACAACCATACACACTATGTAGTCTACACAACTACACAACCATACACACTATGTAGTCTACACAACTACACAACCATACACACTATGTAGTCTACACAACTACACAACCATACACACTATGTAGTCTACACAACCATACACACTATGTAGTCTACACAACCATACACACTATGTAGTCTACACAACCATACACACTATGTAGTCTACACAACCATACACACTATGTAGTCTACACAACTACACAACCATACACACTATGTAGTCTACACAACTACACAACCATACACACCATGTAGTCTACACAACTACAAATCCATACACACTATGTAGTCTACACAACCATACACACTATGTAGTCTACACAACTACACAACCATACACACCATGTAGTCTACACAACTACACATCCATACACACTATGTAGTCTACACAACCATACACACTATGTAGTCTACACAACCATACACACTATGTAGTCTACACAACTACACAACCATACACACTATGTAGTCTACACAACCATACACACTATGTAGTCTACACAACCATACACACTATGTAGTCTACACAACCATACACACTATGTAGTCTACACAACTACATAACCATACACACTATGTAGTCTACACAACTACACAACCATACACACTATGTAGTCTACACAAACATACACACTATGTAGTCTACACATCTACACAAACATACACACTATGTAGTCTACACATCTACACAACCATACACACTATGTAGTCTACACATCTACACAACCATACACACTATGTAGTCTACACAACTACACAACCATACACACTATGTAGTCTACACAACCATACACACTATGTAGTCTACACAACCATACACACTATGTAGTCTACACAACCATACACACTATGTAGTCTACACAACTACACAACCATACACACTATGTAGCCTACACAACTACACAACCATACACACTATGTAGTCTACACAACCATACACACTATGTAGTCTACAAAACTACACAACCATACACACTATGTAGTCTACACAACCATACACACTATGTAGTCTACACAACCATACACACTATGTAGTCTACACAACTACACAACCATACACACTATGTAGTCTACACAACTACACAACCATACACACTATGTAGTCTACACAACTACACAACCATACACACTATGTACTCTACACAACCATACACACTATGTAGTCTACACAACCATACACACTATGTAGTCTACACAACTACACAACCATACACACTATGTAGTCTACACAACTACACAACCATACACACTATGTAGTCTACACAACTACACAACCATACACACTGTGTAGTCTACACAACCATACACACTATGTAGTCTACACAACTACACAACCATACACACTATGTAGTCTACACAACTACACAACCATACACACTATGTAGTCTACACAACCATACACACTATGTAGTCTACACATCTACACAACCATACACACTATGTAGTCTACACAACCATACACACTATATAGTCTACACATCTACACAACCATACACACTATGTAGTCTATACAACCATACAAACTATGTAGTCTACACAACTACACAACCATACACACTATGTAGTCTACACAACTACACAACCATACACACTATGTAGTCTACACAACTACACAACCATACACACTATGTAGTCTACACAACCATACACACTATGTAGTCTACACAACCATACACACTATGTAGTCTACACAACTACACAACCATACACACTATGTAGTCTACACAACTACACAACCATACACACTATGTAGTCTACACATCTACACAACCATACACACTATGTAGTCTACACAACCATACACACTATGTAGTCTACACAACTACACAACCATACACACTATGTAGTCTACACAACTACACAACCATACACACTATGTAGCCTACACAACTACACAACCATAAACACTATGTAGTCTACACAACTACACAACCATACACACTATGTAGTCTACACAACCATACACACTATGTAGTCTACACATATACACAACCATACACACTATGTAGTCTACACAACCATACACACTATGTAGTCTACACAACTACACAACCATACACACTATGTAGTCTACACAACCATACACACTATGTAGTCTACACAACTACACAACCATACACACTATGTAGTCTACACAACTACACAACCATACACACTATGTAGTCTACACAACTACACAACCATACACACTATGTAGTCTATACAACTACACAACCATACACACTATGTAGTCTACACAACTACACAACCATACACACTATGTAGTCTACACAACTACACAACCATACACACTATGTAGTCTACACAACCATACACACTATGTAGTCTACACAACTACACAACCATACACACTATGTCGTCTACACAACCATACACACTATGTAGTCTACACAACCATACACACTATGTAGTCTACACAACTACACAACCATACACACTATGTAGTCTACACAACTACACAACCATACACACTATGTAGTCTACACAACTACACAACCATGCACACTATGTAGTCTACACAACTACACAACCATACACACTATGTAGTCTACACAACCATACACACTATGTAGTCTACACAACTACACAACCATACACACTATGTAGTCTACACAACCATACACACTATGTAGTCTACACAACTACACAACCATACACACTATGTAGTCTACACAACCATACACACTATGTAGTCTACACATATACACAACCATACACACTATGTAGTCTACACAACCATACACACTATGTAGTCTACACAACCATACACACTATGTAGTCTACACAACTACACAACCATACACACTATGTAGTCTACACAACCATACACACTATGTAGTCTACACAACCATACACACTATTTAGAAACCAAACCATACATACTATGTCGAAAACCAGACACATTCTAATCTCAATGTGAACAGGAATCTAGGATGAACAGAGAAGCTGATGACTGTAGTTTTATCACAGCAACAGGAATCTAGGATGAACAGAGAATCTGATGACTGTAGTTTTATCACAGCAACAGGAATCTAGAATGAACAGAGAAGCTGATGACTGTAGTTTTATCACAGCAACAGGAATCTAGGATGAACAGAGAATCTGATGACTGTAGTTTTATCACAGCAACAGGAATCTAGGATGAACAGAGAAGCTGATGACTGTAGTTTTATCACAGCAACAGGAATCTAGGATGAACAGAGAAGCTGATGACTGTAGTTTTATCACAGCAACAGGAATCTAGGATGAACAGAGAAGCTGATGACTGTAGTTTTATCACAGCAACAGGAATCTAGGATGAACAGAGAAGCTGATGACTGTAGTTTTATCACAGCAACAGGAATCTAGGATGAACAGAGAAGCTGATGACTGTAGTTTTATCACAGCAACAGGAATCTAGGATGAACAGAGAATCTGATGACTGTAGTTTTATCACAGCAACAGGAATCTAGGATGAACAGAGAATCTGATGACTGTAGTTTTATCACAGCAACAGGAATCTAGGATGAACAGAGAAGCTGATGACTGTAGTTTTATCACAGCAACAGGAATCTAGGATGAACAGAGAAGCTGATGACTGTAGTTTTATCACAGCAACAGGAATCTAGGATGAACAGAGAAGCTGATGACTGTAGTTTTATCACAGCAACAGGAATCTAGGATGAACAGAGAAGCTGATGACTGTAGTTTTATCACAGCAACAGGAATCTAAGATGAACAGAGAAGCTGATGACTGTAGTTTTTCCAATTCCATTACCCAAAGACCAGGGTCGCCCCTTTCTTCCCCTACACCCTGAGATCTATGTCAAACAGACCTGCGACAAATACCTAAGCGGTGCTTGATTTAGTTTCCTGATACAATGAAACCCATACAATCGAACCAATGTGGTCCTCTGTAGCTCAGCTGGTAGAGCACAGCGCTTGTAACGCCAAGGTAGTGGGTTCGATCCCCGGGACCAGCCATACACAAAAATGTATGCACGCATGACTGTAAGTCGCTTTGGATAAAAGCGTCTGCTAAATGGCATATTATTATTATTATATTATTATGATAGGGTGTTAGGTGACAAATGGAACCAACACAATGGAACCAATACAATGGAACCAATACAATGGAACCAATACAATGGAACCAATACAATGGAACCAATGGTAGGATGTTAGGTCCTACTGGCTGGCAGAGTGTGTGTGCCCATAGGAGAGAATGAGAGATTTGGTGAGTGAGTCTGTCTTTTCGCATGCATGTGTCAGAGACATAGGCCTAGGCCAGATGTGAGGATATTGTGTTACTAGGTCACCTGCTCATAATTGACTAGTTAACATTTGAAACATTGTTTGATTGTTAATAGTAATTGTACAGTGGGGAAAAAAAGTATTTAGTCAGCCACCAATTGTGCAAGTTCTCCCACTTAAAAAGATGAGAGAGGCCTGTCATTTTCATCATAGGTACACGTCAACTATGACAGACAAATTGAGGAAAAAAAATCCAGAGAATCACATTGTAGGATTTTTTATGAATTTATTTGCAAATTATGGTGGAAAATAAGTATTTGGTCACCTACAAACAAGCAAGATTTCTGGCTCTCACAGACCTGTAACTTCTTCTTTAAGAGGCTCCTCTGTCCTCCACTCGTTACCTGTATTAATGGCACCTGTTTGAACTTGTTATCAGTATAAAAGACACCTGTCCACAACCTCAAACAGTCACACTCCAAACTCCACTATGGTCAAGACCAAAGAGCTGTCAAGGGACACCAGAAACAAAATTGTAGACCTGCACCAGGCTGGGAAGACTGAATCTGCAATAGGTAAGCAGCTTGGTTTGAAGAAATCAACTGTGGGGAGCAATTATTAGGAAATGGAAGACATACAAGACCACTGATAATCTCCCTCGATCTGGGGGCTCCACGCAAGATCTCACCCCGTGGGGTCAAAATGATCACAAGAACGGTGAGCAAAATCCCAGAACCACACGGGGGGACCTAGTGAATGACCTGCAGAGAGCTGGGACCAAAGTAACAAAGCCTACCATCAGTAACACACTACGCCACCAGGGACTCAAAATCCTGCAGTGCCAGACGTGTCCCCCTGCTTAGGCCAGTCATGTTCCAGGCCGTCTGAAGTTTGCTAGAGTGCATTTGGATGATCCAGAAGAGGATTGGGAGAATGTCATATGGTCAGATGAAACCAAAATAGAACTTTTTGGTAAAAACTCAACTCATCGTGTTTGGAGGACAAAGAATGCTGAGTTGCATCCAAAGAACACCATACCTACTGTGGAGCATGGGGGTGGAAACTTCATGCTTTGGGGCTGTTTTTCTGCAAAGGGACTAGGACGACTGATCCGTGTAAAGGAAAGAAAGAATGGGGCCATGTATCGTGAGATTTTGAGTGAAAACCTCCTTCCATCAGCAAGGGCATTGAAGATGAAACGTGGCTGGGTCTTTCAGCATGACAATGATCCCAAACACACCGCCCGGGCAACGAAGGAGTGGCTTCGTAAGAAGCATTTCAAGGTCCTGGAGTGGCCTAGCCAGTCTCCAGATCTCAACCCCATAGAACATCTTTGGAGAGAGTTGAAAGTCCGTGTTACCCAGCGACAGCCCCAAAACATCACTGCTCTAGAGGAGATCTGCATGGAGGAATGGGCCAAAATACCAGCAACAGTGTGTGAAAACCTTGTGAAGACTTACAGAAAACGTTTGACCTGTGTCATTGCCAACAAAGGGTATTTAACAAAGTATTGAGAAACTTTTGTTATTGACCAAATACTTATTTTCCACCATAATTTGCAAATAAATTCATAAAAAATCCTACAATGTGATTTTCTGGATTTTTTTTCCTCACTTTGTCTGTCATAGTTGATTGTGTACCTATGATGAAAATGACAGGCCTCTCATCTTTTTTAAAGTGGGAGAACTTGCACAATTGGTGGCTGACTAGCTTGAGAGGTTGAGAGCTTCAAGTTCCTTGGTGTCCACATCACCAACGAACTATCATGGTCCAAACACACCAAGACAGTCGTGAAGAGGGCACGACAAAGCCTATTCCCCCTCAGGAGACTAAAAGATTTGGCATGGGTCCTCAGATCCTCAAAAAAATTCTACAGCTGCACTATCGAGAGCATCCTGACTGGTTGCATCACCGCCTGGTATGGCAACTGCTTGGCCTCTGACTGCAAGGCACTACAGAGGGTAGTGCGTACGGCCCAGTACATCACTGGGGCAAAGCTCCCTGCCATCCAGGACCTCTATACCAGGCGGTGTCAGAGGAAGGCCCTCAAAATTGTCAAAGACTCCAGTCACCCTAGTCATAGACTGTTCTCTCTGCTACCGCACGGCAAGCGGTACCGAGTGCCAAGTCTAGGTCCAAAAGACTTCTCAACAGCTTCTACCCCCAAGCCATAAGACTCCTGAACAGTAATCATGACTACCCAGACTATTTGCACTGCCCCCACCCCCATCCCTTTACGCTGCTGCTACTCTGTTAAGTATTTATGCATAGTCACTTTAACTCTACCCACATGTACATATTACTCAACTAGTCGGTGCCCCCCGCACATTGACTATCGCAACGGTACCCCCTGTATATATAGCCTCCTACTGTCACTTTATTCTATTGTATATATAGCCTCCCTACTGTCACTTTATTTTTACTTCTGCTCTTTTTTTCTCAACACTTTTTTGTTGTTGTTTTATTCTTACTTTTTGTTTAAAATAAATGCATCTGTTGGTTAAGGGCTGTAAGTAAGCATTTCACTGTAATGTCTGCACCTGTTGTATTCGACGCATGTGACCAATAAAATTTGATTTGATTTGATTTGATTTGACTAAATACTTTTTTCCCCACTGTAATTCTAATAATAATAAATTATAAATATTCATAACTGTTTATACAGTTCAGTCAACTACATACCGTTGCATTTGCAAATAAAGTTAGTTTGGTGTGTTCAGCTTAAAAGGTGATAGAGCAGAAGCGTAAACAACATTTTTCATTGAAGTGAATGGAACATCGCAACTCATTAAGGAATTTGCATAATTCTATATATATATATATATATATATATATATATATATATATATATATATATATATATATATATATATATATATATATATATAGATATATATATTCATTATTTGGTATTGCTTAATTACATTTTTAAAACCTCCCAGTTCTGCATAAAAAAAAAAAGATATACAGTATGTTAACAATATCACCACCTTACATTAAATGTATGGGCTTAACATGCTGTATCTCTATTATTATTATTATTACTATTATTATTATTATTATTATTATTATTATTATTATTATTATTATTATTATATACTGTACATATTAAATAGCATATTAAGTATCTAATTTACATTAAGTAATATAAAAGTAGCATTCTAATTTCAGAAAATGTTTCAAATTGTTACAAACTAAGTTTTGCATAAGGCATGAATATATGTTGATGTATGACCAACATACCTTCAATTATTGGTCTTAAATTACTGTAATTATGTGTTCCGTACTGCCTCATTTGTATATTAAGTGCATCATTTGCACAATTTTGCATTTTCATTTAATATATTTTACTTTTATTTGAATCATCTCTGTTTTACATCAGCCTTGAAAATGTCATAACAGTATGACCACCCTATATTAAGATACAGTATGTCTCTCATTATCTCTACACTACCATAACCCACTCTCACCCCAACCAGATGTAGATATAGTTATATTAAGATACAGTATGTCTCTCACATAACCCACTCTCACCCCAACCAGATGTAGATGTAGTTATATTAAGATACAGTATGTCTCTCATTATCTCTACACTACCATAACCCTCTCTCACCCCAACCAGATGTAGATATATTTATATAAAGTATATTTGTTTCTCCCTCAACCCACACTACCAACACTAGTTCTCACCCAGTTCAGAGGTAGATTTATTTATATTAAGTATATATGTCTCTTCCCCAGCCCACACCACCCGCTTTCACCCCATTCAGATGTAGATATATTTATATAAAGTATATACAGTATGTCTCTGCCTGAACCCACACCACCATAACCCTCTCTCAACCCATCCAGATGTAGATATAGTTATATGAAGTATATATGTCTCTGCCTGAACCCACACCACCATCACCCACTCTCACCCGTCCAGATATAGATTTATTTACATAAAGTACATATGTCTCTGTCTTACCCACACCACCATCACCCACTCTCACCCGTCCAGATATAGATTTATTTACATAAAGTACATATGTCTCTGTCTTACCCACACCACCATCACCCACTCTCACCCCAACCAGATGTAGATATCATAAGATAAAGTATATACACTACCGGTCAAAAGTTTTAGAACACCTACTGATTCAAGGGTTTTTCTTTATTTTTACTATTTTCTACATTGTAGAATAATAGTGAAGACATCAAAACTATGAAATAGCACATATGGAATCATGTAGTAACCAGAAAAGTGTTAAACAAATCAAAATATATTTTATATTTGAGATTCTTCAAATAGCCACCCTTTGCCTTGATGACAGCTTTGCAAAAATCGTCTGTCCTTGGTTGCAACACTTACTACCGAGTTCCAAACTGCCTCTAGAAGCAACGTCAGCATAATAACTTTTTTTTGGGAGCTTCATGAAATGGGTTTCCATGGCCGAGCAGCCGCACACAAGCCTAAGATCACCATGTGCAATGCCAAGCGTCGGCTGGAGTGGTGTAAAGCTCACCGCCATTGGACTCTGGAGCAGTGGAAACATGTTCTCTGGAGTGATGAATCACGCTTCACCATCTGGCAGTCCGATGGACGAATCTGGGTTTGGTGGATGCCAGGAGAACGCTACCTGAACGAATGCATAGTGGTAACTGTAATGTTTGGCGGAGGAGGAATAATGGTCTGGGGCTGTTTTTCATGTTTCGGGCTAGGCCCCTTAGTTCCAGTGAAGGGAAATCTTAACGCTACAGCATACAATGACATTCTAGACGATTCTGTGCTTCCAACGTTGTGGCAACAGTTTGGGGAAGACCCTTTCCTGTTTCAGCATGACAATGTAGGTTCATATCTGGGGTCTTAGTGAGTCTGGTTCATATAAGGGGTCTTAGTAAGTCTGGTTCATATCTGGGGTCTTAGTCAGTCTGGTTCATATCTGGGGTCTTAATGAGTCTGGTTCATATAAGGGGTCTTAGTGACTCCGGTTCATATCTGGGGTCTTAGTGAGTCTGGTTCATATCTGGGGACTTAGTGAGTCTGGTTCATATCTGGGGACTTAGTGAGTCTGGTTCATATCTGGGGTGTTAGTGAGTCATATATGGGGTCTTATTGAGTTGGGTTTATATCTGGGGTCTTAGTGAGTCTGTTTCTTTTACGTGGTCTCAGTGAGTCTGGTTCATAACTGGGGTCTTAGTGAGACTGGTTCATATCTGGGGTCTTAGTGAGTCTGGTTAATATTTTGGATCATAGTGCATCATATCTGGGGTCTTAGTGAGTGTAGTTAATATCTGGGGTCTTTGTGAATCATATCTGGGGTCTTAGTGAGTCTAGTTCATATCTGGGGTCTTCGTGAATCATATCTGGGGTCTTAGGTAGAGGTGATATGATCCTTGACTAGTCTGTCAAAGCGATTCATGATGACAGAGGTGAGTGCTACAGGGCGATAGTCATTTAGTTTAGTTACATTTGGTTTCTTGGGTACAGCAACAATGGTGGCCATCTTGAAGCATTTGGGAACAGCAGACTGGGAAAGGGAGAGATTGAATATGTCCATAAACACACCAGTCATATATGGTGTCTTAATGAGTCCGGTTCGCATCTGGGGTCTTAGAGAGTCCGGTTCATATCTTGTGTCTTAGTGAGTCTGGTTCATATACTGGGTATTGGTGAGTCTGGTTCAAGTCTGGGCTCTCAATGAGTCATTTATGGGGTCTTGGTGAGTCATTTACATTTAAGTCATTTAGCAGACGCTCTTATCCAGAGTGACTTACAAATTGGTGCATTCAACTTAGGATGGCCAGTGGAGCAACCATATCTTGATCACAGTAAGTACACTTCTTCAAACAAGCAGCTGTGAGCAAAGTCAGTGCAATCAGGGACAACCACATCTTGATCACAATAAGTACATTTCTTTAAACAAGTCAGTGCTAGCAGATGAAATAAGTCAGGTGTTAGTTTAGACAAAAGACAGTGGTAGTAAAGGGAGGGTAGAAGGATTACTATTATACTATTCCAGGTATTCCTTAAAGAGGTAGGGTTTCAAGTGTCTCTGGAAGGTGGTCAGTGACTCTACTGTCCTGGCATCGTGGGGGAGCTTGTTCCACCATTGGGGTGGCAGAGCAGCGAATAGCTTTGACTGGGCTGAGCGGGAACTGTGCTTCCGTAGAGGTAGGGGGGCTAGCAGGCCAGAGGTGGATGAATGTAGTGCCCTCGTTTGGGTGTAGGGTCTGATCAGAGCCTGAAGGTAAGGAGGTGCCATTCCCCTCACAGCTCCGTAGGCAAGCACCATGGTTTTGTAGTAGATGCGAGCTTCAACTGGAAGCCAGTGGAGTGTGCGGAGGAGCGGGGTGACGTGAGAGAACTTAGAAAGGTTGAACACCAGACGGGCTGCAGCGTTCTGGATAAATTGCAGGGGTTTAATGGCACAGGCAGGGAGCCCAGCCAACAGCGAGTTGCAGTAATCCAGACGGGAGATGACAAGTGCCTGGATTAGGACCTGTGCTGCTTTCTGTGTAAGGTAGGGTCGTACTCTGCGAATGTTGTAGAGCATGAACCTGCAGGATCGGGTCACCGCTTTGATGTTAGCAGAGAACGACAGAGTGTTGTCCAGGGTCACGCCAAGGTTCTTTGCACTCTGGGAGGAGAACACAATGGAGTTGTCAACCGTGATGGCGAGATCATGGAGCGGGCAGTCCTTCCCCGGGAGGAAGAGCAGCTCTGTCTTACCGAGGTTCAGCTTGAGGTGGTGATCCGACATCCACACTGATATGTCTGCCAGACATGCAGCGATGCGATTCGCCACCTGGTTATCAGAAGGGGGAAAGGAGAAAATCAATTGTGTGTCATCTGCGTAGCAATGATAGGAGAGACCATGTGAGGATATGACAGAGCCAAGTGACTTGGTGTATAGAGAGAATAGGAGAGGGCCTAGAACTGAGCCCTGTGGGACACCAGTGGTGAGAGCACGTGGTGCAGAGACAGATTCTCGCCACGCCACCTGGTAGGAGCGACCTGTCAGGTAGGACGCAATCCAAGAGTGAGCAGCGCCGGAGATGCCCAACTCGGAGAGGGTGGAGAGGAGGATCTGGTGGTTCACAGTATCAAAGGCAGCAGATAGGTCTAGAAGGATAAGAGCAGAGGAGAGAAAGTTAGCTTTGGCAGTGCGGAGAGCCTCCGTGACACAGAGAAGAGCAGTCTCAGTTGAATGACCAGTCTTGAAACCTGACTGGTTAGGATCAAGAAGGTCATTCTGAGAGAGATAGCAGGAGAGTTGGCTAAAGACTGCACGCTCAAGAGTTTTGGAGAGAAAAGAAAGAAGGGATACTGGTTTGTAGTTGTTGACATAGGAGGGATCGAGTGTAGGTTTTTTGAGGAGGGGTGCAACTCTCGCCCTCTTGAAGATGGAAGGGACATGGCCAGCGGTCAAGGATAAGTTGATGAGGGAGGGGAGGTAAGGGAGAAGGTCTCCGGAAATGGTCTGGAGAAGAGAGGAGGGGATAGGGTCAAGCGGGCAGGTTGTTGGGCGGCCGGCCGTCACAAGTCGCAAGATTTCATCTGGAGAGAGAGGGGAGAAAGAAATCAAAGCATAGGGTAGGGCAGTGTGAGCAGGACCAGCGGTGTCATTTGACTTAATAAATGAGGATCGGATGTCGTCAACCTTCTTTTCAAAATGGTTGACGATATCATCCACAGAGAGGGAGGAGGAGGGGGGGGTGGCGCAGTGGTCTAAGGCACTGCATCGCAGTGCTAACTGTGTCACTAGAGATCCTGGTTCGAATCCAGGCTCTGTCGCAGCCGGCCGCGACCGGGAGACTCATGGGCGGCGCACAATTGGCCCAGCGCCGTCCAGGGTAGGGAGGGAATGGCCGGCGGGATGTAGCTCAGTTGATAGAGCATGGCGTTGCAACGCCAGGGTTGTGGGTTCGATTCCCACGGGGGGCCAGTATAAAAAAAAAAAATATGTATTCACTAACTGTAAGTCGCTCTGGATAAGAGCGTCTGCTAAATGACTAAAATGTAAATGTAAAAAATGGGAGGAGGACTCAGCAGGGAGGAGAAGGTGGCAAAGAGCTTCCTACGGTTAGAGGCAGAGGCTTGAAATTTAGAGTGGTAGAAAGTGGCGTTAGCAGCAGAAACAGAGGAAGAAAAAGTAGAGAGGAGGGAGTGAAAAGATGACAGGTCCACAGGGAGTCTAGTTTTCCCCATTTTCAGGGCTGCCCGGAGCCCTGTTCTGTGAGCTCGCAATGAGTCGTCAAGCCACGGAGCAGGAGGGGAGGACCGAGCCGGCCGGGAGGATAGGGGACATAGAGAGTCAAAAGATGCAGAAAGGGAGGAGAGGAGGGTTGAGGAGGCAGAATCAGGAGACCGGAGGGAGAAGGATTTAGCAGAGGGAAGAGATGATAGGATGGAAGAGGAGAGAGTAGCGGGAGAGAGAGAGCGAAGGTTGCGACGGCGCATTACCATCTGAGTAGGGGCAGAGTGAGTAGTGTTGGAGGAGAGCGAGAGAGAAAAGGATACAAAGTAGTGGTCGGAGACTTGGAGGGGAGTTGCAGTGACATTAGTAGAAAAACAGCATCTAGTAAAGATGAGGTCAAGCGTATTGCCTGCCTTGTGAGTAGGGGGGGACGGTGAGAGGGTGAGGTCAAAAGAGGAGAGGAGTGGAAAGAAGGAGGCAGAGAGAAATGAGTCGAAGGCAGATGTCGGCAGGTTAAAGTCACCCAGAACTGTGAGGGGTGAGCCATCCTCAGGAAAGAACTTATCAAGTCGTCAAGCTCATTGATGAGCTCTCCAAGGGAACCTGGAGGGCGATACATGACAAGGATATTAAGCTTGAATGGGATGAAAGAGCAGTAGAAGTTGAGGAAAGAGCAGTAGGAGTAGAGGAAAGAGCAGTAGGAGTAGAGGAAAGAGCAGTAGGAGTAGCAGTGTTTTCTGTGGCCCCCTGCGAGAACACATGGTCAGACGAGGAGAGAGCAGTAGAAGTAGCAGTGTTTTCTGTGGTAATCCATGTTTCCGTCAGCGCCAAGAAGTCGAGAGACTGGAGGGTAGCATAGGCTGAGATGAATTCTGCCTTGTTGGCCGCAGAACGGCAGTTCCAGAGGCTGACGGAGACCTGGAACTCCACGTGGGTTGTGCGCGCAGGGACTACCAGATTAGAGTGGTAGCAGCCACGTGTTGTGAAGCGTTTGTATGGCCTGTGCAGAGAGGAGAGAACAGGGATAGCCAGACACATACATTACAGGCTACAGAAAAGGCTACAATAATGCAAAAGAGATCGGAATGAAATTAACTAAACATCGGGGGAAGCGAGAGAGCGGGGCCTCCCTCACTTACCTTCCTCGACTAACTCCCGCAGAACAACATATATGGTGTCTTAGTGAGTCCGGTTCATATCTGGGGTCTTAGTGAGTCCGGTTCATATCTGGGGTCTTAGTGAGTCCGGTTCATATCTGGGGTCTTAGTGAGTCCGGTTCATATCTGGGGTCTTAGTGAGTCCGGTTCATATCTGGGGTCTTAGTGAGTCCGGTTCATAACTGGGGTCTTAGTGAGTCTGGTTCAAATCTGGGATCTTAGTGAGTCATATCTAGGGTCATTAATATACTGGGATTTAGTGAGTCATATATGGTGTCTTAGTGTGTCCAGTTCATATCTGGGGTCTTAGTAAGGCTAGTTCATATCTGGGGTCTTAGTGAGGCTAGTTCATATCTGGGGTCTTAGTGAGGCTAGTTCATATCTGGGTCTTAGTGAGGCTAGTTCATATCTGGGGTCTTAGTGAGGCTAGTTCATATCTGGGGTCTTAGTGAGGCTAGTTCATATCTGGGTCTTAGTGAGGCTAGTTCATATCTGGGTCTTAGTAAGGCTAGTTCATATCTGGGGTCTTAGTAAGGCTAGTTCATATCTGGGTCTTAGTAAGGCTAGTTCATATCTGGGGTCTTAGTGAGGCTAGTTCATATCTGGGTCTTAGTGAGGCTGCTTCATATCTATGGTATTATTGAATCTGGTTCATACCTGGGATATTACTGAGTCATATCTGGGGTCTTAGTGAGTCCGGTTCGTATCTTGGGTGTTAGTGAGTCTGTATTTGGGTCTTAGTTAGTCTGGTTCATATCTGGGGTCTTAGTGAGTCTAGTTCATATCTGGGGTCTTAATGAGTTCGGTTCATATCTGGGGACTTAGTAAGTCATATAATATAATATATAATATAATATGCCATTTAGAAGACGCTTTTATCCAAAGCGACTTACAGTCATGTGTGCATACATTTTTACGTATGGGTGGTCCCGGGGATCGTACCCACTACCCTGGTGTTACAAGCGCCATGCTCTACCAATTGAGCTACAGAGGACCACATATCTGGGGTCTTAGTGAGTCTGGTTAATTTCTGGGGTCATTGTGACGAGGTGTGAATGAAGGAGTCAGGCGCAGGAGGTAAAATACAGAAGTCCAGAGTTTAATCCGTTTACATAAAACAAATGCCCAAAGCTTCAAACGAAACTATTACAAGCGAAAACATCCACCTTGGTATAAACACAGTGCATAGTAGCTCAACCGAACTACACGCTCTCACAATAAACAATCACTCACAAAGACAAGGGGAACAGAGGGAACACTTATACACATACTAATTAGGGGAGTGAGCACCAGGTGTGTGTGATTGACAAGACATGAGTAGGGGTCCACAAGTGGAGTGATGAGAATGGGATCGGCAGTAGCTAGTACTCCGGTGACGACAAATGCCGAAGCCTGCCCGAACCAGGAGGGGGGGGCAGCTTCGGCGGAAGTCGTGACAGTACCCACCGACGCGCGGCTCCAGCAGTGTGCCGACCCCGGCCTCGGGGACGGCCAGGAGGACACGGAGCAGGGCGAGTCGGATGGCGACGGTGGAAATCCCTCAACAGGGAGGGATCGAGGATGTCCCGCCTTGGGACCCAGCACCGTTCCTCCGGACCGTACCCTTCCCACTCCACGAGATACTGAAGGCCCCCCACCCGACACCTCGAATCCAGGACGGAACGGACCGAGTACGCCAGGGCCCCCTCAATGTCCAGAGTAGGTGGAGGAACCTCCCGCACCTCAGACTCCTGGAGCGGACCAGCTACCACCGGCCTGAGGAGAGACACATGAAACGAGGGGTCAATACAGTATTCAGGGGGGAGTAACAACCTGTATGTCACCTCGTTTATTCTCCTCAGGACTTTAAACGGCCCCACAAACTGCAGGCTCAGCTTCCGGCATGGCAGGCGGAGGGGCAGATTCCGGGTCGAGAGCCAGACCCGATCCCCCGGTACGAACACCGGGGCCTCCCTGTGGTGGCGGTCAGAATTGGCCTTATGACGCCGCACGGTGCACTGGAGGTGAATGTGGGCAGCGTCCCAAGTCTCCTCCGCACGCCGAAACCAGTCATCCACTGCAGGAGCCTCGGTCTGGCTCTAGTGCCACGGTGCCAGGACCGGTTGGCAACCTAAAACATATTGGAAGGGTGTTAGGTTAGTGGAGGAGTGGCGGAGAGAGTTCTGAGGATATTCTGCCCATGGCAGGAACACCGACCACTCCCCTGGCCGATCCTGACAGTAGGGCCGCAGAAACCTACCCACATCTTGATTCACCCTGCCCATTACTATCGGGGTGAAATCCAGAGGTCAGGCTGACCGAGACCCCCAGATGTTCCATGAACGCCTTCCAGACTGTAGACGTGAACTGGGGACCTCGGTCAGACACTATATCCTCTGGTACCCCGTAGAGCCGGAAGACGTGAGTAAACAGAGCCTCCACAGTTTGTAGGGCCGTGGGGAGACCGGGCAGAGGACGGAGGCAGCAGGACTTTGAAAAGCGGTCCACAACGACCAGGATAGTGGTGTTACCTTGGGAGGGGGGAAGATCAGTGAGAAAATCAATACTCAGGTGAGACCATGGTCATTGTGGAACTGGTAAAGGTTGTAGCTTACCCGCTGGGAGGTGCCTAGGTGCCTTACTCTGGGCGCTCACTGAGCAGGAGGAGACATACACCCTCACGTCCTTAGCCAAGGTAGGCCACCAGTACTTCTCGGTCAGGCAGCGCACTGTACGACCGATACCTGGGTGACCAGAGGAGGGGGACGTGTGTGCCCAATAGATCAGACGATCACGGATAAGCGCAGGCACGTACTGTAGCCCATCTGGACACTGCGGTGGAGATGGATATGTGCGTAATGCCTGCTCTATATCCGCGTCCATCGCCCATACTACCTGCGCCACAATGCAGGAGGCCGGCAGTATGGGGGTGTTGTCTCTGGGCCTCTCCTCTGTGTCATACAGCCAAGACAGTGCATCTGCCGTCATGTTCTTCGTACCCGGAATGTGTGAGAGTGTGAAATCAAACCGGGTGAAGAAGAGGGCCCACCTGGCCTGGCGAGGATTCAGCCTCCTCGCTGCCCGAATGTACTCCAGGTTACGGTGGTCTGTTCAGACGAGGAAAGGGTGTTTCGCCCCTTCGAGCCAATGTCTCCACACCGTCAAAGCTCGGACAACAGCCAGCAGCTCCCGATCACCAACGCCGTAGTTCTAATCCGCCGAGCTGAGCTTCTTAGAAAAGAAGGCACAGGGGCGGAGCTTGGGTGGCATGCCCGAGCATTGGGATAAGACAGCTCCTATCCCTACCTCGGACGCATCCACCTCCAGTACGAACGGTAGTGATGGATCGGGGTGAGCCAGTACCGGGGCTGAGGTGAACAGACCCCGCAATCTACTGAAGGCCAAATCAGCCTCAGCAGACCAGCGGAGCCGGGACGGCCCACCCTTCCACAAGGAGGTAATGGGAGCTGCGACCTTGCCAAAGCCCCGAATAAACCTTCGATAGTAGTTGGTAAAGCCAAGGAAGCGCTGCACCTCCTTTACCGTGGTTGGAGTCGGCCAATTACGCATGGCTGCAATGCGGTCTCCCTCCATCTCCACACCTGTGGTGGTAATGCGATATCCGAGGAAGGAGATTGACTGCTGGAAAAACTCACACTTCTCTGCCTTGGCATGAAGATCATTTTCCAGCAGTCGGACCAGTACCTTGCGAACCAGGGACACATGCTTGGCGCGCGTAGCGGAATACACCAGGATGTCATCGATGTAGACCACCACACCGTGACCAAGCATGTCCGAAACACCTCGTTCACAAAGGACTGGAAAACGGATGGAGCATTCATCAAACCGAAGGGCATCACCAGGTATTCATAATGCCCAGAGGTTGTGCTGAATGCTGTTTTCCACTCATCCCCTTCCCGAATACGCACCAGGTTGTAGGCACTCCTGAGGTCTAATTTGGTGAAAAAGCGGGTCCCATGCATTGACTCAATCACTGAAGGAATGAGGGGAAGAGGATAACTAAATCGTACCATCACATTGTTCAGTGGTCGATAATCAATGCACGGGCGTAAACCGCCATCTTTCTTCTTCACAAAGAAGAAACTCGAGGAGGCAGGTGAAGTGGAGGGACATATATACCCCTGGCGCAGGGACTCGGTGACGTATGTTTCCATATCCTCTGTTTCAGCCTGCGACGGGATACACATGACTCCTGGGAGGTACAGCGTCTACCCAAATGTTTATCTTGCAATGAGGTGGTCATTTAGTTGCTTGCATCTTTGAAACGTGAGCGCCAGATCATGGTATTCAGGGGGAATGCGCACGGTGGGGGTACCATCTGGACTTTCCACCGTGGTCGCACCAACGGAAACACCTGGACACCTACCCGGACACTCACGCGACCACCCCGTAAGAACCCTCTGCGGCCATGAGAATTTGGAGTTGTGAAGGGCTAACCACGGGATACCCAAGACTACAGGGTAAGCAGGAGACTCAATAATCATGAAGGTGATCTGCTCAACATGCGTCTCCTGCGTAATAATGGTGACTGGTACCGTAACTTCCTTAACCAACCCGGACCCTAATGGTCGACTATCAAGTGCTCTGATGGAGAGTGGAATGGTTAGGGGAACCAATTAAATGCCTTGACGGCGTGCAAATGCCCTGTCCATAAAATTCCCAGCTGCGCCTGAATCGACTAGCGCCTTACACTGGGAACCCACCAAGTGATCTGGAAAGGATAGATAAAGTACAGTGTGCCGCAAAGGTCTCTGAACACGTTTGGGTGTTCGTTACCTGGGGTGACGCGAGAGTGCCCTGCCTACCGCCTCCAGACCCAAAAGAACGTTGACTGCGACGTGAGATGTATTGTCCCTTCGTGCCATCGTGCGAGCAAACTCCCCATAGTCCTCCAACGCGGCACCTCCCTCGTTCCACACCGCATTGGCCCACTCCAGGGCTCTCCCACAAAGGCAGGAAACGAGGACGGATACCTTCTCCCGCTCCTGGGGCGCCGGCCTGATGCTGGAGAAAAACAACTCCAGTTGGATTAGGAATCCCTTACATCGCGCTGCCGTCCAATCAAACGCTGGTGGCCGGGATATCTGGATCCCTCCAGGGGCTGGGGTGTAGGTGGCTGGATCCGGTTGACCAGCTGGTCTCGATAGATCGGATCCTCTCCTCTCCAGGCGTTGTACCACCTGAAGAACCTGATCGCTTCCCCCAAGCTGGCCAACATCGAGGAATGCTCCTGGATCCTTGCCACAACTCTAGGCATGCTGTCTTCTCCTGCTGACTCCATATCAGATCAGGTGAGTGATTCTGTGACGAGGTGTGAATGAAGGAGTCAGGCGCAGGAGGTAAAACACCGAAGTCTAATATCTGGGGTCTTAGTGGTTCTGGTTTAAATCTGGGTTCTTAGTGACTGTGGTTCATATCTTGGGTCTAACTGAGTCATATATGGTGCCTTTGTGATTCTGGTCATACCTGGTGTCTTAGTGAGTCTGGTTCATATCTGGGGTCTTGGAGAGTCAAATATGGTGTCTTAGTGAGTCTGGTTCATATATGAGGTCTTAGTGACTCTGGTTCATATCTTGGGTCTAACCGAGTCATATATGGTGCCTTTGTGATTCTGGTCATACCTGGTGTCTTAGTGAGTCTGGTTCATATCAGGGGTCTTGGAGAGTCAAATATGGTGTCTTAGTGAGTCTGGTTCATATATGAGGTCTTAGTGAGTCTGGTTCATTTCTAGGGTCTTAGTTAGTCTGGTTCATATCTGGGGTCTTAGTGAATCTGGTTCATATCTGGGGTCTTAGTGAATCTGGTTCATTTCTAGGGTCTTAGTGAGTCTGGTTCATATCTAGGGTCTTAGTTAGTCTGGTTCATTTCTAGGGTCTTAGTGAATCTGGTTCATATCTGGGGTCTCAGTGAATCTGGTTCATTTCTGGGGTCTTAGTACGGTTTATTTCTAGGGTCTTAGTACGGTTTATTCAGTGCATTCAGAAAGTTTTCAGACCCTTTTACTTTTTCCACATTTTGTTACTTTACATTCTTATTCTAAAATTGATTCAATTGTTTTTTCCCCCTCATCAATCTACACACAATACCCCATAATGACAAAGCAAAAACAAGTTGTTAGACATTTTTGCAAATGTATAAAAAAATGTAGATATCACAGTTAAATATGTATTCAGACTCTTTACTTAGTACTGTGTTGAAGCACCTTTGGCAGCGATTACAGCCTCAAGGTTTTTTGGGTATGACGCTACAAGCTTGGCACACCTGTATTTGGGGAGTTTCTCCCATTCTTCTCTGCAGATCCTCTCAAGCTCTGTCAGGTGGGATGGGGAGCGTCGCTGCACAGCTATTTTCAGGTCTCTCCAGAGTGTCACGATCGTCGGGAACAGAGGACCAATGCGCAGCGTTATTTGCGAACATATTTATTAGTGATTTACCGAACAAAACAACAAAACGATAATGTGACGTCCTTAGACAAACACAACCTACTTAGAACAAGATCCCACAACCACTGTGGGAAAACAGCCTGTCTAAATGTGGTTCCCAATCAGAGACAACCAGCAACAGCTGACACTCGTTGCCTCTGATTGAGAACCACACTGGCCAACATAGAAATACTTAACCTAGAATGTAAAACACATGAAAACTCACACCCTGGCTCAACATACTAGAGTCCCCAGAGCCAGGGCGTGACACAGAGATGTTCGATCAGGTTCATGTCCGGGCTCTGGCTGGGCCACTCAAGGACATTCAGAGACTTATCCCGAAGCCACTCCTGTGTTGTCTTGGCTGTGTGCTTACGGTCATTGTCCTGTTGGAAGGTGAACCTTCGCCCCAGTCTGAGGTCCTAAGTGCTCTGGAGCAGGTTTTCACCAATGATCTCTCTATACTTAGCTATGTTCATCTGGTTTCCTCCAGACATGACGCTTGGCATTCAGGCCAAAGAGTTCAATCTTGGTTTCGTCAGACCAGAGAATCTTGTTTCTCATGGTCTGAGAGTCCTTTAGGTTTATTTTGGCAAACTCCAAGCGGGCTGTCATGTGCCTTTTACTGAGGAGTGGCTTCCGTCTGGCCACTCTACCATAAAGGCCTGATTGGTGGAATGCTGCAGAGATGGTTGTCCTTCTGGAAGGTTCAGAAACGTCTCAAGGATGATCAATGGAAACAGGATTCACCTGAGTCTCATAACAAAGGGTCTGAATACTTATGTTCAGTGTACTTACACTACCGATGTCAGCCATCCGCATCTGCGGTGAAAGTTGACAGAGCTACAGCGGTGTTTGACAGACCATGAGACATCCCGAAAATCGGTCTTCTCACCAAAACGTCTGTACTGTTAAGACCCCTCTATGGAATATCTATCTATCTATCTATCTATCTATCTATCTATCTATCTATGGAAAGACAATACGAACATGATGGTGTTATCCATATATCTATCTATCTATCTATCTATCTATCTATCTATCTATCTATCTATCTATCTATCTATCTATCTATCTATCTATCTATCTATCTATCTATCTATCTATCTATCTATCTATCTATCTATCTATCTATCTATCTATCTATCTATCTATCTATCTATCTATCTATCTATCTATCTATCTATCTATCTATCTATCTATCTATCTATCTATCTATCTATGGAAAGACAATACGAACATGATGGTGTTATCCATATATCTATCTATCTATATCTATCTCTCTATCTCTCTATCTCTCTATCTCTCTATCTATCTATCTATCTATCTATCTATGGAAAGACAATACGAACATGATGGTGTTATCCATATATTTATCTATCTCTCTATCTCTCTATCTCTCTATCTATCTATCTATCTATCTATCTATCTATCTATCTATCTATCTATCTATCTATCTATCTATCTATCTATCTATCTATCTATCTATCTATGGAAAGACAATACGAACATGATGGTGTTATCCATTTTGCTCTAGGACGCCCATAAGTGTCAAGGGACTCATCTAAAGGTACCAGTTAAAGAAATGTATGGAAGTAGTTTGGTGGCTAAAAAAGGGCTTAAATGTGTAAAAATATATATATATATAATAATAATTTCCTGATCTTTCCTATATCCTTTCCTGTATCCTTTCCTATATCTCTCAGATATAAAACAGACACTTTAAAACAAACTTCCTTCAGATTTTTTGGGAGGACTATCTTTTTTCCCATGTATGAAGCTTTCATTCAATGCATTTCTATGGAATATTAGCATTAAGGCCAAATTCAATGTTTCATCACATGTATTTATTTTTTATACCTAAAGGGTATACATTTAAAATCAAGTAGGTCAATTATTATTGGTATGACCATCTTAAAACAATTGAATATGTTAGCTTAGTAGAAACTCCACCCACCTCTAACGGGTTAAATGATACTGATGCCGCCCTGTGATGATCATATATCATCTGATAATAAATGAGACCAGGTCAACAGTAACTGAAGCCTATTCCATGATGCAAAAGTTCTATGAAGGTTGTTGTACTTCCTGTAAGTTCGGACCATGTGTCATTCGTTCTGCATTACATTTGTGAGAAGGTTGTTAGTCTGTCTTGTACAATGTACTGGGACTCTCCACTTAGACATGGGGAGTTCTATGGTAAAACATGTACATGACGTTAGACATGGGGAGTTCTATGGTAAAACATGTACATGACGTTAGACATGGGGAGTTCTATGGTAAAACATGTACATGACGTTAGACATGGGGAGTTCTATGGTAAAACATGTACATGACGTTAGACATGGGGAGTTCTATGGTAAAACATGTACATGACGTTAGACATGGGGAGTTCTATGGTAAAACATGTACATGACGTTAGACATGGGGAGTTCTATGGTAAAACATGTACATGACGTTAGACATGGGGAGTTCTATGGTAAAACATGTACATGACCTTAGACATGGGGAGTTCTATGGTAAAACATGTACATGACTGTCCTCAGAAAGTCCCAAAATGTTCTCTCCTTCCACTCAGCCCATTGTATGACTTCACCCATGTATGTACTGGGAATATATTTAGGTTTAATCTCAAGAGGCCTCTCCCCTAAGGTTGAGGACTAACACCTCTCTGTCCAACAGGCTGAACCCTAGCTCAGTCCAAACTAGCCCCACCGGTACCCCAGTGTCCCATCGAAGAGGACGACAGCTACCAAACGTCCCACCCAAGGGCACGCTGGATCGAAGTGAGTAAATCAGCTGTATTACTTCATTCCAACTTCCCGTGGAGCGAAAATACAACTTCTCTGCATCCACAATGTTCTACTCCTCAACGTTAGGCAGTAAAGGGTTTCTCTCCAATATCTCAAGTCAGACAGTGTTCCCATCAACATACTGTACAGTAGAAATAATTGCTGGACCATGTTACTGCCATGTAGTAGAATTCACTACTAGACCATGTTACTGCCATGTAGTAGAATTCACTACTAGACCATGTTACTGCCATGTAGTAGAATTCACTTTTTTTTTTTTCACTATTCACTATTTTTTACACATTTCAATGATTGTACGTTTGTGTATATTGTTATATAACATCATAGCTTGGTTCCCTCTCTTATTTCCCAGAAGATGGAGAGGAGATGATTGACCCTTATCAAGGTCTGTATCTGCTAGTCTGGCCCCTAGTTCTGCAGAGCAGTCCCCAACAAGGCCAAGTCAATGTCTCCTCGTCTGTCATGACTGTTAGCTGGGTTGTAAGCTGGTGTATGTTGGGCTCTGTCCCCTTACTGTTAAGGTCCCTGTCTCTAAACAGTCACTGTAATGTATTGTTCCTCATTGTGGTGCTGTATCTTTCATTCTGTTCATTGTGATGCTTTGTGGTCCTTCTCTTTTCTTTTCAAACCATCTGACATCTATGGCCACGCCCCCAACAGGAGGACCGATGGCGTATCAAACCTTTCACCCCGTCCACTATAGAGTCCCCTCCCCTCTCCAGCACCAGCCCTCCCTTCCTGTCCAGCAACATCCTCCACATCCTCTCCAACGCCAACTATCTGCCCCTGTACAGTACCAAAACCAGCCCCCTGTCCAATACCAAGGCCCACCCCCTGCTCAGTATCAAGCTCCTCCCACTGTCCAGCCCCGAGCCCCTTCCCCAGCACCTTCCCCTGTTTTAATCTCTCCTCCAGCCCCTTCCCCAGCACCTTCCCCTGTTGTAACCTCTCCTCCAGCCCCTGCCCCAGCACCTTCCCCTGTTTTAACCTCTCCTCCAGTTCCTTCCCCAGCACCTTCCCCTGTTGTAACCTCTCCTCCAGCCCCTTCCCCAGCACCTTCCCCTGTTTTAACCTCTCCTCCAGCCACTGCCCCAGAGCCAGCCCCTGCCTCAGCCCCTGCCCTAGCCCCTACCTCAGCCCCTGCCCTAGCCGCTGCCCCAGCCCCAGAGCCAACCCCAGCCCCAAACCCTGAACCGCCTCCACAGACTCCTGAGCCAGGTGTGTCTCACTCATTGAATCTGTTCTGTCTGTAGCTGGCATTAACTCTACTGTACCTCACAGAACCTCCCTACAACTATTCTAAACTCATGAAAAGAATGTCTGTTTCCTCTCTCATCCTCCTCAATAATGTGACTGTCTCTTTCCCACCAACAGTCAGTAATGGGAGGAGCACACCCGGGGGTACGAGAAAAGGCAAGTGTTGGGAGTGTGTGTGTGACCGTGTGTTGAACTAGGCCTACAATACATACAGGAGTGTGCAGCTTTGTGTGATGCTGTGTGGTTTTCTGTTTGAAGGTTGATGCTTTAGAAATGATGGTAGTGGTTCAAGTGGTTTGCTAGCTGATAAATATCGTAAAGATTGGACCGTGTACACATTATGTTAGCTTGTGTATCTTACACTACATTACCAAAAGTATGTGGACACCTGCTCGTCGAACATCTCATTCCAAAATCATTCTGGGAACATCCATACACTGGATGTTGGAACATTGCTGCAGGGACTTGCTTCCATTCAGCCACAAGAGCATTAGTGAGGTCGAGCACTGATGTTGGGCGATTAAGCCTGGCTCGCAGATGGCGTTCCAATTCATCCCAAAGGTATTTGATAGAGTTGAGGTCAGGGCTCTGTGCAGGCCAGTCAAGTTCTTCCACACTGATCTCGACAAAACATTTCTGTATGGACCACGCTATGTGCATGGGGGCATTGTCATGCTGAAACAGGAAAGGGCCTTCCCCAAACTGTTGCCACAAAATTGGAAGCACAGAATCGTCTAGAATGTAATTGTATGCTGTAGGGTTATTGGCAGACTAAATAGCCTTGGTTTCTCAAATGACTGCCTCGCCTGGTTCACCAACTACTTCTCAGATAGAGTTCAATGTCTCAAATCGGAGGGCCTGTTGTCTGGACCTATGGCAGTCTCTATGGGGGTGCCACAGGGTTCAATTCTTGGGCCGACTCTTTTCTCTGTGTATATCAATGACGTCGCTCTTGCTGCTGGTGACTCTCAGATCCACCTCTATGCAGACGACACCATTTTGTATACATCTGGCCCTTCATTGGACACTGTGTTAACAAACCTCCAAACGAGCTTCAATGCCATACAACACTCCTTCAGTAGCCTCCAACTGCTCTTAAACACTAGTAAAACTAAATGCATGCTCTTCAACCGAACGCTGCTTGCACCCGCCCACCCGACTAGAATCACTACTCTCGACGGGTCTGACCTAGAGTATGTGGACAACTACAAATACCTAGGTGTCTGGTTAGACTGCAAACTCTCCTTCCAGACTCACATTAAGAATCTCCAATCCAAAGTTAAATCTAGAATCGGTTTCCTATTTCGCAACAAAGCCTCCTTCACTCATGCTGCCAAACATGCCCTCGTAAAACTGACTATCCTACCGCTCCTTGACTTCGGCGATGTCATTTACAAAATAGCCTCCAACACTCTACTCAGCAAATTGGATGTAGTCTATCACAGTGCCAACCGTTTTGTCTCCAAAGCCCCATATACTACCCACCACTGTGACCTGTACGCTCTTGTTGGCTGGTCCTCACTACATGTTCGTCGTCAAACCCACTGGCTCCAGGCCATCTATAAATCACTGCTAGGCAAATCCCCGCCTTATCTTAGCTCATTGGTCACCATAGCAACACCCACCCGTAGTCTGTGCTCCAGCAGGTATATCTCACTGGTCATCCCCAAAGCCAACACCTCCTTTGGCCGCCATTCCTTCCAGTTCTCTGCTGCCAATGACTGGAACAAATTGCAAAAATCTCTGAAGCTGGAAACACTTATCTCCCTCACTAACTTTAAGCATCAGTTGTCAGAGCACCTTACCGATCACTGCACCTGTACACAGCCCATCTGAAATTAGCCCGCCGAACTACCTCATCCCTATATTGTTATTTATTTTGCTCATTTGTACCCCAGTATCTCTATTTGCACATAATCTCTTGCACATCTATCATTCCAGTGTTAATACTAATTGTAATTATTTTGCACTATAGCCTATTTATTGCCTTACCTCCATAACTTGCTACATTTGCACACACTGTATATATATTTATTTCTGTTGTATTTTTGACTTTGTTTTGTTTTACCCCATATGTAACTCTGTGTTGTTGTTTTTATCGCACTGCTTTGCTTTATCTTGGCCAGGTCGCAGTTGTAAATGAGAACTTCTTCTCAACTGGTTTACCTGGTTAAATAAAGGTGAAATAAAAAAATTAAAGGGTTAAGATTTCTCTTCACTGGAACTAAGGGGCCTAGCCCGAACCATGAAAAACAGCCCCAGACCATTATTCCTCTTCCACCAAACTTTACAGATGACACTACGCATTGGGGCAGGTAGCGTTCTCCTGTCATCCGCCAAACCCAGATTAGTCCGTCGGACTGCCAGATGGTGACGCGTGATTCATCACTCCAGAGAACATGTTTCCACTGCTCCAGAGTCCAATGACGGCGAGCTTTACACCACTCCAGCCGACGCTTGGCATTGCGCATGGTGATCTTAGGCTTGTGTGCGGCTGCTCGGCCATGGAAACCCATTTCATGAAGCTCCCGACGAACAGTTCTTGCGCTGACGTTGCTTCCAGAGGCAGTTTGGAACTCTGTAGTGAGTGTTGCAACCGAGGACAGATCATTTATACTCCCTACGTGCTTCAGCACTCTGCGGTCCCGTTCTGTGAGCTTGTGTGGCCTACCACTTCGCGATTGAGCCGTTGTTGCTCCTAGACATTTCCACTTCACAATAACAGCACTTACAGTTGACCGGGGCAGCTCTAGCAGGGCAGAAGTTTGACGAACTGACTTCTTGGAAAGGTGGCATCCTATGACGGTGCCACATTGAAAGTCACTGAGCTTTTCAGAAAGGCCATTCTACTGCCAATGTTTATCGAAGGTGATTACATGGCTGTGTGCTCAATGTTATACACATGTCAGCAACAGGTGTGGCTGAAATAGCTGAATCCACTCATTTGAATGGGTGTCCACATACTTTTGTATATATAGTGTACCTTCATAAAGTACCTCAAATCAGTCAGCAGTAGCACCATCGAGCCTGCAGGTGGAGCCAAAGTCCTATTGTTTGAGAAGATAGCTACTGAAAGAGATGTGTGCTGTGAACTCATTCCAGTTCAGGTGTCCCAAAATAATTACACATGTTTATGATTTTGAATGGACTGTTTCAACCCAGCTATTGAATCATAGACAGTCCTTCTACATTAGAAGGGTAGAAGAAGGTAACTGAATAAGACTAGAGGACAGTAGGAGCTATGCAGATGTACTGGTGTGTGTGTGTGCATGCATGTGTATATTAACTTGGTCTGTGACATGACTGGCCATCTCTTCCTGTGGTTTGTAATAGAGGTGACGTGGGAGGACCAGCAGAAGAAGGCCAATGGTACGGTACCAGGTATCCTCCCTAACACTAACCCTAACCCTAACCCAATGGTACGGTACCAGGTATCCTCCCTAACACTAACCCTAACCCAATGTTACGGTACCAGGTATCCTCCTTAACCCTAACCCAATGGTATGGTACCATGTATCCTCCCTAACCCTAACCCAATGTTACGGTACCAGGTATCCTCCCTAACCCTAACCCAATGGTACGGTACCAGGTATCCTCCCTAACCCAGTGGTACGGTACCAGGTATCCTCCCTTACCCTAACCCAATGGTACGGTACCAGGTATCCTCCCTAACCCAATGGTACGGTACCAGGTATCCTCCCTAACCCTAACCCTAACCCTAACCCAATGTTACGGTACCAGGTATCCTCCCTAACCCTAACCCAATGGTACGGTACCAGGTATCCTCCCTAACCCTAACCCAATGGTACGGTACCATGTATCCTCCCTAACCCTAACCCAATGGTACGGTACAAGGTATCCTCCCTAACCCAATGGTACGGTACCAGGTATCCTCCCTAACCCTAACCCGATGTTACGGTACCAGGTATCCTCCCTAACCCTAACCCAATGGTACGGTACAAGGTATCCTCCCTAACCCAATGGTACGGTACCAGGTATCCTCCCTAACACTAACCCAATGTTACGGTACCAGGTATCCTCCCTAACCCTAACCCAATGGTACGGTACCAGGTATCCTCCCTAACCCTAACCCGATGTTACGGTACCAGGTATCCTCCCTAACCCTAACCCAATGTTACGGTACCAGGTATCCTCCCTAACCCTAACCCAATGGTACGGTACCATGTATCCTCCCTAACCCTAACCCAATGGTACGGTACCAGGTATCCTCCCTAACCCTAACCCAATGGTACGGTACAAGGTATCCTCCCTAACCCAATGGTACGGTACCAGGTATCCTCCCTAACCCTAACCCAATGTTACGGTACCAGGTATCCTCCCTAACCCAATGTTACGGTACCAGGTATCCTCCCTAACCCTAACCCGATGTTACGGTACCAGGTATCCTCCCTAACCCTAACCCAATGGTACGGTACCAGGTATCCTCCCTAACCCTAACCCAATGGTACGGTACCAGGTATCCTCCCTAACCCTAACCCAATGTTACGGTACCAGGTAACCCAACTTAGTACCTCCCTCTCCCCCTGTAGGAACCATGTCTGGCCTCCCATATGGAGACCTGTGTCACAGCCAAGCATTAGGGCCCTGGCCTGGGAGGAACCTATTCTCATGGACCCCATGCTCTGGCCCTCTAACCCCATGGACCCCATGCTCTGGCCCTCTAACCCCATGGACCCCATGCTCTGGCCTTCTAACCCCATGGACCCCATGCTCTGGCCCTCTAACCCCATGCTCTGGCCCTCTAACCCCATGCTCTGGCCCTCCAACCCCATGGACCCCATGCTCTGGCCCTCTAACCCCATGGACCCCATGCTCTGGCCCTCTAACCCCATGGACCCCATGCTCTGGCCCTCTAACCCCATGCTCTGGCCCTCTAACCCCATGTTCTGGCCCTCTAACCCCTTGGACCCCATGCTCTGGCCCTCTAACCCCATGCTATGGCCCTCTAACCCCATGCTCTGGCCCTCTAACCCCATGGACCCCATGTTCTGGCCCTCTAACCCCTTGGACCCCATGCTCTGGCCCTCTAACCCCATGCTATGGCCCTCTAACCCCATGCTCTGGCCCTCTAACCCCATGGACCCCATGTTCTGGCCCTCTAACCCCTTGGACCCCATGCTCTGGCCCTCTAACCCCATGCTATGGCCCTCTAACCCCATGGACCCCATTCTCTGGCCCTCTAACCCCATGGACCCCATACTCTGGCCCTCTAACCCCATGGACCCCATGCTCTGGCCCTCTAACCCCATGGACCCCATGCTCTGGCCCTCTAACCCCATGGACCCCATACTCTGGCCCTCTAACCCCATGGACCCCATGCTCTGGCCCTCTAACCCCATGGACCCCATGCTCTGGCCCTCTAACCCCATGGACCCCATACTCTGGCCCTCTAACCCCATGGACCCCATGCTCTGGCCCTCTAACCCCATGGACCCCATGCTCTGGCCCTCTAACCCCATGGACCCCATACTCTGGCCCTCTAACCCCATGGACCCCATGCTCTGGCCCTCTAACCCCATGGATCCCATGCTCTGGCCCTCTAACCCCATGGACCCCATGCTCTGGCCCTCTAACCCCATGGACCCCATGCTCTGGCCCTCTAACCCCATGGATCCCATGCTCTGGCCCTCTAACCCCATGGACCCCATGCTCTGGCCCTCTAACCCCATGCTCTGGCCCTCTAACCCCATGCTCTGGCCCTCTAACCCCATGGACCCCATGCTCTGGCCCTCTAACCCCATGGGCCCCATGCTCTGGCCCTCTAACCCCATGCTCTGGCCCTCTAACCCCATGGACCCCATGCTCTGGCCCTCTAACCCCATGGGCCCCATGCTCTGGCCCTCTAACCCCATGCTCTGGCCCTCTAACCCCATGCTCTGGCCCTCTAACCCCATGGACCCCATGCTCTGGCCCTCTAACCCCATGCTCTGGCCCTCTAACCCCATGGACCCCATGCTCTGGCCCTCTAACCCCATGGACCCCATGCTCTGGCCCTCTAACCCCATGGGCCCCATGCTCTGGCCCTCTAACCCCATGCTCTGGCCCTCTAACCCCATGGGCCCCATGCTCTGGCCCTCTAACCCCATGCTCTGGCCCTCTAACCCCATGGACCCCATGCTCTGGCCCTCTAACCCCTTGGACCCCATGCTCTGGCCCTCTAACCCCATGCTATGGCCCTCTAACCCCATGGACCCCATGCTCTGGCCCTCTAACCCCATGGACCCCATGCTCTGGCCCTCTAACCCCATGGACCCCATGCTCTGGCCCTCTAACCCCATGGATCCCATGCTCTGGCCCTCTAACCCCATGGACCCCATGCTCTGGCCCTCTAACCCCATGGACCCCATGCTCTGGCCCTCTAACCCCATGGACCCCATGCTCTGGCCCTCTAACCCCATGCTCTGGCCCTCTAACCCCATGGACCCCATGCTCTGGCCCTGTAACCCCATGGACCCCATGCTCTGGCCCTCTGGTTGTTGTGGTACATGCTGTAGGACTTGCAGAACTGTCCTGAATCAAACCATACAGTTACTACTAAAACTGTCCTGAATCAAACCATACATGATGTAGTTAGGAAAGGATCTCTATGGTGCTTCCAAGGTTTTTAGAGACATCTTTTCCTGCTTGACCTCACCAACAGACACTGCTATCTAGAGAGACCTATTGAAGAGCTATGGAGTCTGAAGTATTGACTAGCTACATGTTTATCCTCCACATCACATCTGGTTGTCCTGTACATTTTCTGCATTACAGTGGGGAAAAAAAGTATTTAGTCAGCAACCAATTGTGCAAGTTCTCCCACTTAAAAAGATGAGAGAGGCCTGTAATTTTCATCATAGGTACACGTCAACTATGACAGACAAAATTATAAAACAAAATCCAGAAAATCACATTGTAGGATTTTTAATGAATTTATTTGCAAATTATGGTGGAAAATAGGTATTTGGTCAATAACAAAAGTTTCTCAATACTTTGTTATATACCCTTTGTTGGCAATGACACAGGTCAAACGTTTTCTGTAAGTCTTCACAAGGTTTTCACACACTGTTGCTGGTATTTTGGCCCATTCCTCCATGCAGATCTCCTCTAGAGCAGTGATGTTTTGGGGCTGTCGCTGGGCAACACGGACTTTCAACTCCCTCCAAAGATTTTCTATGGGGTTGAGATCTGGAGACTGGCTAGGCCACTCCAGGACCTTGAAATGCTTCTTACGAAGCCACTCCTTCGTTGCCCGGGCGTTGTGTTTGGGATCATTGTCATGCTGATGGAAGGAGGTTTTCACTCAAAATCTCACGATACATTTACACGGATCAGTCATCCTGGTCCCTTTGCAGAAAAACAGCCCCAAAGCATGATGTTTTCACCCCCATGCTTCACAGTAGGTATGGTGTTCTTTGGATGCAACTCAACATTCTTTGTCCTCCAAACACGACGAGTTGAGTTTTTACCAAAAAGTTCTATTTTGGTTTCATCTGACCATATGACATTCTCCCAATCCTCTTCTGGATCATCCAAATGCACTCTAGCAAACTTCAGACGGGCCTGGACATGTACTGGCTTAAGCAGGATTTGAGTCCCTGGCGGCGTAGTGTGTTACTGATGGTAGGCTTTGTTACTTTGGTCCCAGCTCTCTGCAGGTCATTCACTAGGTCCCCCCGTGTGGTTCTGGGATTTTTGCTCACCGTTCTTGTGATCATTTTGACCCCACGGGGTGAGATCTTGCGTGGAGCCCCAGATCGAGGGAGATTATCAGTGGTCTTGTATGTCTTCCATTTCCTAATAATTGCTCTCACAGTTGATTTCTTCAAACCAAGCTGCTTACCTATTGCAGATTCAGTCTTCCCAGCCTGGTGCAGGTCTACAATTTTGTTTCTGGTGTCCTATGACAGCTCTTTGGTCTTGGCCATAGTGGAGTTTGGAGTGTGACTGTTTGAGGTTGTGGACAGGTGTCTTTTATACTGATAACAAGTTCAAACAGGTGCCATTAATACAGGTAATGAGTGGAGGACAGAGGAGCCTCTTAAAGAAGAAGTTACAGGTCTGTGAGAGCCAGAAATCTTGCTTATTTGTAGGTGACCAAATACTTATTTTCCACCATAATTTGCAAATAAATTCATTAAAAATCCTACAATGTGATTTTCTGGATTTTGTTTTATAATTTTGTCTGTCATAGTTGACGTGTACCTATGATGAAAATTACAGGCCTCTCTCATCTTTTTAAGTGGGAGAACTTGCACAATTGGTGGCTGACTAAATATTTTTTTTCCCCACTGTACATTGTCCTGTAAATGGTGGACAACACAAAGAACCATTGATTCAAGAACCATACAAGAACCATGCATATACAAGAACTGTTCATATACAAGAACCATTCATATACAAGAACTGTTCATATATTATGACACTAGTGATGTGTAAACAGGCATCCAACGTGTGTGTCAGCCTAGTATCTCGTGTGTGTCAGCCTAGTATCTCGTGTGTGACAGACTATGTAAATATAAATGGTACTGTAAATCTGCCGTGATACAACGGGATGTGTGAGATAATGAGCAGCATTAGTTCCGGTGCTTTGGACAAATCACCATTTAGCAAAGTGTTATCGTCGTTCGAATTTCAGAAGGGGGGAGGGGGACATTTAGCCCATTGACTTGCCCTTAACTTGCAAAGAGAGAGAGAGAGGGTGGAGCTCTACGTTCTGTCTGATCCTCCTTCTAGCTCTTCTCTTAACACGTGTGGACCCAGAACTTAATCGAGTTCTGGGTTAACCGAGATTAGTGTCAGCCATAGGAGAGTTCAAGGGTAGAGACCCCTCTGTATCCCAGTGTGATTATTATAATCATTATAATAATAATAATTATTATTATTATTATACAGTTCTCATTAGCAGCTATTATCCTGGTAGTTTTCCATTCTCCAACCTTCTTCCCTCTGGCTCGTCTTGCCTTGACTAGAGTAGTCTGTAGATGAGGTAGGGTTAGAATAGTCTGTAGATGAGGTAGGGTTAGGGTTAGAGTAGTCTGTAGATGAGGTAGGGTTAGAGTAGTCTGTAGATGAGGTAGGGTTAGGGTTAAAGTAGTCAGTAGATGAGGTAGGGTTAGGGTTGGAGTAGTCTGTAGATGAGGTAGGGTTAGGGTTAGAGTAGTCTGTAGATGAGGTAGGGTTAGGGTTAGAATAGTCTGTAGATGAGGTAGGGTTAGGGTTAGAGTAGTCTGTAGATGAGGTAGGGTTAGAGTAGTCTGTAGATGAGGTAGGGTTAGAGTAGTCTGTAGATGAGGTAGGGTTAGGGTTAGAATAGTCTGTAAATGAGGTAGGGGTAGGGGTAGAGTAGTCTGTAGATGAGGTAGGGTTAGGGTAGTCTGTAGATGAGGTAGGGTTAGGGTTAGAGTAGTCTGTAGATGAGGTAGGGTTAGGGTTAGAGTAGTCTGTAGATGAGGTAGGGTTAGGGTTAGAGTAGTCTGTAGATGAGGTAGGGTTAGGGTTAGAATAGTCTGTAGATGAGGTAGGGTTAGGGTTAGAGTAGTCTGTAGATGAGGTAGGGTTAGAGTAGTCTGTAGATGAGGTAGGGTTAGGGTTAGTGTAGTCTGTAGATGAGGTAGGGTTAGAGTAGTCTGTAGATGAGGTAGGCTCTGTCGTAGCCGGCCGCGACCGGGAGACCCATGGGGCGGCGCACAATTGGCCCAGCGTCGTCCAGGGTAGGGGAGGGAATGGCAGGCAGGGATGTAGCTCAGTTGGTAGAGCATGGCGTTTGCAACGCCAGGGTTGTGGGTTCGATTCCCACATGGGGCCAGTATAAACAAATAATGTATGCACTCACTAACTGTAAGTCGCTCTGGATAAGAGCATCTGCTAAATGACTGAAATGAAAATGAAATGAGGTAGGGTTAGGGCTAGAGTAGTCTGTAGATGAGGTAGGGTTAGGTTTAGAGTAGTCTGTAGATGAGGTAGGGTTAGAGTAGTCTGTAGATGAGGTAGGGTTAGGGTTAGAGTAGTCTGTAGATGAGGTAGGGTTAGGGTTAGAGTAGTCTGTAGATGAGGTAGGGGTAGGGTTAGAGTAGTCTGTAGATGAGGTAGGGTTAGAGTAGTCTGTAGATGAGGTAGGGTTAGGGTAGTCTGTAGATGAGGTAGGGTTAGGGTTAGAGTAGTCTGTAGATGAGGTAGGGTTAGGGTTAGAGTAGTCTGTAGATGAGGTAGGGTTAGGGTTAGTGTAGTCTGTAGATGAGGTAGGGTTAGAGTAGTCTGTAGATGATTTAGGGTTAGGGTTAGAGTAGTCTGTAGATGAGGTAGGGTTAGAGTAGTCTGTAGATGAGGTAGGGTTAGGGTTAGAGTAGTCTGTAGATGAGGTAGGGTTAGGGTTAGAGTAGTCTGTAGATGAGGTAGGGTTAGGGTTAGTGTAGTCTGTAGATGAGGTAGGGTTAGAGTAGTCTGTAAATGAGGTAGGGGTAGGGTTAGAGTAGTCTGTAGATGAGGTAGGGTTAGGGTTAGAGTAGTCTGTAGATGAGGTAGGGTTAGAGTAGTCTGTAGATGAGGTAGGGTTAGAGTAGTCTGTAGATGAGGTAGGGTTAGAGTAGTCTGTAGATGAGGTAGGGTTAGAGTAGTCTGTAGATTAGGTAGGGTTAGGGTAGTCTGTAGATGAGGTAGGGTTAGGGTTAGAGTAGTCTGTAGATGAGGTAGGGTTAGGGTTAGAGTAGTCTGTAGATGAGGTAGGGTTAGGGTTAGAGTAGTCTGTAGATAAGGTAGGGTTAGGGTTAGAGTAGTCTGTAGATGAGGTAGGGTTAGAGTAGTCTGTAGATGAGGTAGGGTTAGAGTAGTCTGTAGATGAGGTAGGGTTAGGGTTAGAGTAGTCTGTAGATGAGGTAGGGTTAGGGTTAGGGTTAGAGTAGTCTGTAGATGAGGTAGGGTTAGGGTTAGAGTAGTCTGTATATGAGGTAGGGTTAGGGTTAGAGTAGTCTGTAGATGAGGTAGGGTTAGAGTAGTCTGTAGATGAGGTAGGGTTAGGATTAGAGTAGTCTGTATATGAGGTAGGGTTAGGGTTAGAGTAGTCTGTAGATGAGGTAGAGTTAGAGTAGTCTGTAGATGAGGTAGGGTTAGAGTAGTCTGTAGATGAGGTAGGGTTAGAGTTAGAGTAGTCTGTAGATGAGGTAGGGTTAGAGTTAGAGTAGTCTGTAGATGAGGTAGGGTTAGAGTAGTCTGTAGATGAGGTAGGGTTAGAGTTAGAGTAGTCTGTAGATGAGGTAGGGTTAGAGTAGTCTGTAGATGAGGTAGGGGTAGGGTTAGAGTAGTCTGTAGATGAGGTAGGGTTAGAGTAGTCTGTAGATGAGGTAGGGGTAGGGTTAGAGTAGTCTGTAGATGAGGTAGGGTTAGAGTAGTCTGTAGATGAGGTAGGGTTAGAGTTAGAGTAGTCTGTAGATGAGGTAGGGTTAGAGTAGTCTGTAGATGAGGTAGGGGGTAGGGTTAGAGTAGTCTGTAGATGAGGTAGGGTTAGAGTAGTCTGTAGATGAGGTAGGGGTAGGGTTAGAGTAGTCTGTAGATGAGGTAGGGTTAGAGTAGTCTGTAGATGAGGTAGGGTTAGGGTTAGAGTAGCCTGTAGATGAGGTAGGGTTAGGGTTAGAGTAGTCTGTAGATGAGGTAGGGTTAGGGTTAGAATAGTCTGTTATCTTAGAAATACGCTGAGCTGCTAATTGTCTTCAGGCCGTTGCCACGGTTACCCCAAAGTCTCAATCATAACCTCTGTGTGACATGATAGGGTAATTTTTTCAATGGAATTTAATGAACGGCTAATGAGGGTACGCTCTCTCTCTCTCTCTCTCTCTCTCTCTCTCTCTCTCTCTCTCTCTCTCTCTCTCTCTCTCTCTCTCTCTCTCTCTCTCTCTCTCTCTCTCTCTCTCTCTCTCTCTCACACACACACACACCAGGGTTTCTGTTAGCCATTAATTGCTGGTTTTTGGCAGATTCTTTCCCATTGCTAAATAATTATTTACTGCTGCCTAGACTAGAGTTCTGTACTCACTTAAAAGTAATGATAAAATTACTCATTGCATTGTGTTTTTGTAGCCAACGGAGGATAGTTTTCTTGTCCCTATAAAAGATGTAATCAATAGGTTACCTTTCTCCCAGGGACACGCACAGTGTCGGCCTATACGCCTACTTGTCATTTCACAATCCGAGCACTTTTTTCTTTCACTTTGTAAATTCATTGGGTATATTCACTACAGTATTAAGCCAAATATTTAGGTAAAGAATGATGGGTTAATATGCATAGCTAACGCTTCTAACTTACACTATATATACAGCAGTATGTGGACACCCCTTCAAATTAGTGGATTCGGCTATTTCAGCCACACCGGTTGCTGACAGACGTATAAATTCTAGCACACAGCCATGCAATCTCCATAGACACACATTGGCAGTAGAATGGCCCGTACTGAAGAGCTCAGTGACTTTCAACCTGGCACCTTCATAGGATGCCACCTTTCCAACAAGTCAGTTTGTCAAATTTCTGCCCTGCTAGAGCTGCCCTGGTCAACTGTAAGTGCTGTTATTGTGAAGTGGAAACGTCTAGGAGCAACAACGGCTCAGCCGCGAAGTGGTAGGCCACACAAGCTCACAGAACGGGACCGCCGAGTGCTGAGGGGCGTAGCAAGTAAAAATTGTCTGTCCTCGGTTGCAACACTCACTACAATGTTCCAAACTGCCTCTGGAAGCAACGTCAGCACAAGAACTGTTCGTCGGGAGCTTTGGACAGGCAGCTGCTAGCTAGCTACTAACTTAGCAACAGTAGCTAGCTAGCTTTTGGTGGAAGAACATTGAGTGTGTTGCACTGGTTAGCAGCATCACTTTAGTTTCATATGAAGTATGACTGGCTTAGCCAGCTAGCTAGCTAATGTTGGAATGTCAACATTATATACATATTTATTGTTTCAGCTTAGATTAATTAAGCCTGTTTTAGGCAATGGAAAAGCTGTGTTACAACACTTGGGATCTAAGAATAGGCCTACAGCGTTCAGTAGGATGTGTTGATTAGTTGATTGACAGGTGATCAGTTGAGTGACAGGTGATCAGTTTATTGACAGGTGATCAGTTGATTGACAGGTGTACTGCAGAACAACAACTGATAAACTATCTGCTGGGGTGGATAATCACCAACGTTTATAGTTATGGATCATTTATCATTATAGTTATAGTTATGGATCATTTATCATTATAGTTATCATTATAGTTATGGATAATTTATCATTATAGTTATGGATAATTTATCATTATAGTTATGGATAATTTATCATTATAGTTATCGTTATAGTTATCGATAATTTATCATTATAGTTATGGATAATTTATCATTATAGTTATCATTATAGTTATGGATAATTTATCATTATAGTTTTCGTTATAGTTATGGATAATTTATCATTATAGTTATGGATAATTTATCATTATAGTTATGGATAATTTATCATTATAGTTATCGTTATAGTTATCGATAATTTATCATTATAGTTATGGATAATTTATCATTATAGTTATCATTATAGTTATGGATAATTTATCATTATAGTTTTCGTTATAGTTATGGATAATTTATCATTATAGTTATGGATCATTTATCATTATAGTTATCGTTATAGTTATGTATAATTTATAATTATAGTTATCATGATATTATTTGGGCTCCCGAGTGGCGCAGCGGTCTAAGGCTCTGCATCTCAGTGCCTGAGGCGTTACTACAGACCCCCTGGTTCGATTCCAGGCTGTATCACAACCGGCCGTGATTGGGAGTCCCATAGGGCAGCACACAATTGGCCCAGCGTCGTCCGGGTTTGGCCGGTGTAGGCCGTCATTGTAAATAAGAATTTGTTCTTAACTGACTTGCCTAGTTAAATAAAGGTAAAAAATTATAGTCATGGATAATTTATCATTATAGTTATGGATAATTTATCATTATAGTTATGGATAGTGTATCATTATAGTTATCATTATAGTTATGGATAATTTATCATTATAGTTATCATTATAGTTATGGATAATGTATCATTATAGTTATGGATAATTTATCATTATAGTTATGGATAATTTATCATTATAGTTATCATTATAGTTATGGATAATTTATCATTATAGTTCTGGATAATTTATCATTATAGTTATGGATAATTTATCATTATAGTTATCATTATAGTTATGGATAATTTATCATTATAGTTATGGATAATTTATCATTATAGTTATGGATAATTTATCATTATAGTTATCATTATAGTTATGGATAATTTATCATTATAGTTATGGATAATTTATCATTATAGTTATGGATAATTTATCATTATAGTTATCATTATAGTTATGGATAATTTATCATTATAGTTATGGATAATTTATCATTATAGTTATGGATAATTTATCATTATAGTTATGGATAATTTATCATTGTAGTTATGGATAATGTATCATTATAGTTATGGATAATGTATCATTATAGTTATGGATAATGTATCATTATAGTTATGGATAATGTATCATTACAGTTATTGTTATAGTTATTGAATTCCATGCTGTCACTGTCACTTGTCCACTCAAGCTTAAACGGGAAGGGAATCACTAGGCTTTAGAACGCCAGCTAACTGTAACCCTACATTGCTAATGTCGCGTCACTGGTAGGAGAGAACGTTTTGGAATTCCCCAAAATGGCTGAATTAACTGAGAGAAGTAGTAGCTCTGAGTCTGAAAATGAATTAATGGCAGAGGACGAAATAGATAGAGAGACAACAAATCTCCTGAAACCTTTCATGTTGGAGCTGATCATTGCCCGGGGTCAAAAAGTTAGTTCTCATGGCAACAATAGCAACATACAGTAGATTGGCCTGTAACAGCTCAGTTAGAGGGAGTCCGGATGCTGCCAGATAATGGCTGGGGAGTATGAGTGTGTGTGTTTTAGAGAGATGGTGGCGATACAGCACAAAATCCCAGCGGATGGTGGCTGTATTACATCAAGTCAGAGGTACCTGACAGTCTGTCTGGATGGCGATGTGTCAGTCATTCTTATGAAGGACTTGGCAGAAGAGGTTTCTGTCTGTCTGGATGGCGATGTGTCAGTCATTCTTATGAAGGACTTGGCAGAAGAGGTTTCAGTCTGTCTGGATGGCGATGTGTCAGTCATTCTTATGAAGGACTTGGCAGAAGAGGTTTCAGTCTGTCTGGATGGCGATGTGTCAGTAATTCTTATGAAGGACTTGGCAGAAGAGGTTTCTGTCTGTCTGGATGGCGATGTGTCAGTCATTCTTATGAAGGACTTGGCAGAAGAGGTTTCTGTCTGTCTGGATGGCGATGTGTCAGTCATTCTTATGAAGGACTTGGCAGAAGAGGTTTCTGTCTGTCTGGATGGCGATGTGTCAGTCATTCTTGTGGACTTGGCAGAAGAGTTTACTCGACCTGTCAGCAGCCGGTAAACCAGTTAATGACAACCAATATAGTTATCGTTATAGTTATGTAACAACTAGAACACACCCGAGGGTAACTACAATAATGGAGAGGAAATAATAAGAACTACAATAATGGAGAGGTAATAATAAGAACTACAATAATGGAGGGGTAATAATAAGAACTACAATAATGGAGAGGTAATAATAAGAACTACAATAATGGAGAGGTAATAATAAGAACTACAATAATGGAGAGGTAATAATAAGAACTACAATAATGGAGAGGTAATAATAAGAACTACAATAATAGGGGTAATAATAAGAACTACAATACACCTGAGGGTAACTACAATAATGGAGGGGTAATAATAAGAACTACAATAATGGAGAGGTAATAATAAGAACTACAATAATGGAGGGGTAATAATAAGAACTACAATAATGGAGAGGTAATAATAAGAACTACAATAATGGAGAGGTAATAATAAGAACTAGAATACACCTGAGGGTAACTACAATAATGTCGGTGGCCAGGGTTTTAGATGCCTGTCGGTGGCCAGGGTTTTGGATGCCTGTTGGTGGCCAGGTTTTGGATGCCTGTCTGTGGCCAGGGTTTTGGATGCCTGTCGGTGGCCAGGTTTTGGATGCCTGTCGGTGGCCAGGGTTTTGGGTTTGAATACGCATCCATGGACATGTTAGGATAATAATAAAGGTATTATTAGTAAAGGTACCTAAAAGAGCCCTACACATTGCATAACAGTATTAATTGCCTTTGACAAAGAAAAATTAGGTTCTAGTTTACCTCAATGTGTTGCTGTATCGCTCTATTCTCTCTGTCTCGAACCAGTAGCTGTTCTTCACTTCGGTCACATGCACAGTCTCCTGGGCGAGGATCAGGTGGGAAGCAGAGTCCAGGATGGTGTAAGAGCCAAAGGAGGCACAGTGGCCTGGCGAATCACAGCGTGCGTCTCCAGATACAGTCAGTGGACTGTCACCAATTAAAGCCAGAATGGCCTCCGTGTGCTGGGTCCACATGTGGTTAACTTCTGGCACAATTTTGAAGCGCTGTATGTTGGTGAACTGTCGACACGACATGGACACTTGGCCAAGAAGGTGACAAGTTTCCACAAATGTGCCGTGAGAGCCGCCGGTAAGGAAGACGGCTGATGGCACCAAAAGATTCCCTGCAAACAATTTTCCCACTCTGGTCTGGGACTCCCACTTCCTCCTGTGACCCACAACACAATCGGTCTCCATGGTTATGGCAAAACCACTTCTGTTCTGGGATGAACTGAGGACACCTGCTCCACTTCCTGGCTCGTGGCAGACACTGAACAGCTCCTTCAGCTTGTTATGGAAGACGATGTATTTTGCGTCATGCACACAGTCTTTGATAGAAACTCCTGGCTCACACTGCAACGAGCTGCTTCTCTCAGGCTCATACAGTGAGTCCTGGTCCTGGTCTTGACTCATCTCACTCATAGTCAGCTCCTCCATGATCTTGGTCGTACTGTAGACAGATGGTCATGAACGCAGTCAAGCTGGGCCTCCAACTCTGTAGTGATGGTCCTGATGGACCTCTTCTCAACCGCAGCACAAGGTCACTATGGCACCCAGGGGTCAGTTTGGCAAGCAGTACTAACCATTATTTCCTGAAGGCAGTTGTAATAAGATCCTGATGATGCATCTATTAGGCTATAGTTACAGTATATTGTTCAAGAATCACTGTGTATTGTCCATTTGATATCCAAAATCCCCTCAGGAATGACAGCTTGAAATGAAAACTAGTTTAGAAATAACATGGGTTAGCATGTAGCTACCTACTCTGACTCCTGCAGTCTCCCCGGTCTCCTCCAGGATGAAAACGTTTTCAGGGATAACAATGTAATCCTGAAAAGAAACAAATGTTTTGTTACATCTACAGAACCCAAATATATCAGGGTTGTAGATGTGTTATGCACACACACACAAACACACACATACACACACACACAACCACACACACGAACACACAAACACACACATACTATGTGACATACTGTAGCAGAGCAAAGACTGGGACATTTCTCAACAAACATTATTTAAACTTCAATCTAACCATCTAATCTACCCACACACACACAGACACAGCAGAGAAAATACAGGGAGCGACATTTCTCTTTCAGCAAACATTGGCTATGTCAACTTCAGTCTAGCTATCTAAGGTGGCGCTAACAAAATCAGGTAGTTAGCTAGCTAGCAACACTTCTTGACAGCTAATGTTACTGGCTAACATTAGGTGCTGCAGGTCAAAAAATCTCTGTCAGCATAACTAGCTGAGCTTACCTTCACTGACTCGCGCCGCCTCCTCCGTTCATTCCTTGACACTGAAGTGATTGATGTTGGCGATGATGGTCGGTCAGTAACCCCCACACCATGACCCTCGAACTTAAAGATGGAGGGAAGAATTTTTTCCATTAAGAAACTCCCGCTTGCGACATCAAAAGTGCCCTTCATATCAAAGTCCTCCTCGGCAAAGTGCTAGCTGCAGATCCTACCTTGAGCTGGCACGTCCTTCCTCTTCAGGAACTGGAGTCACTTTTTCCAGTATTGTGGGTCTCTGACCAGCTTTACTTCCTAAAGTGATTCCATTCCCCTTTAAGACTGATGCTAGTGATTCCATTCCCCTTTAAGACTGATGCTAGTGATTCCATTCCCCTTTAAGACTGATGCTAGTGATTCCATTCCCCTTTAAGACTGATGCTAGTGATAACTATGTCCCTTTAAGATGGATGCTAGTTATTCCATTCCCCTTTAAGACTGATGCTAGTGATTCCATTCCCCTTTAAGACTGATGCTAGTGATTCCATTCCCCTTTAAGACTGATGCTAGTGATGAATATGTCCCTTTATGATGGACGCTAGTGATGACTATGTATCCATTAAAAAACTGATGCTTGTGATGACTATGTCACTTTAAGACTGATGCTAGTGATAACTATGTCCCTTCAAGAGACTGATGCTAGTTATGACTATGTATATTTAAGACTGATGCTAGTGATGACTCTTCCCCTTTAAGACTGACGCTAGTGATGACTATGTCCCTTTGAGACTATTTATAGTGATGAATATGTCCCTTTGAGACTAATTCTAGTGATGACTATGTCCCTTTAAGACTGACGCTAGTGATGACTCTTCCCCTTTAAGACTGACGCTAGTGATGACTATGTCCCTTTGAGACTATTTATAGTGATGAATATGTCCCTTTGAGACTAATTCTAGTGATGACTATGTCCCTTTGAGACTATTTATAGTGATGAATATGTCCCTTTGAGACTAATTCTAGTGATGACTATGTCCCTTTGAGACTAATTCGAGTGATGACTATGTCCCTTTAAGAGACTGATGCTAGTGATGACCATGTCCCTTTAAGAGACTGATGCTAGAATTGACCATGTCCCTTTAAGAGACTGATGCTAGTGATGACCATGTCCCTTTAATAGACTGATGCTAGTGATAACTATGTCCCTTTAAGAGACTGATGCTAGAATTGACCATGTCCCTTTAAGAGACTGATGCTAGTGATGACTTTGTCCCTTTAAGACTGATGCTAGTGATGACCATGTCCCTTTAAGAGACTGATGCTAGTGATGACTTTGTCCCTTTAAGACTGATGCTAGTGATGACTATGTCCCTTTAAGAGACTGATGCTAGTGATGACCATGTCCCTTTAAGAGACTGATGCTAGTGATGACTATGTCCCTTTAAGAGGCTGATGCTAGTGATGACCATGTCCCTTTAAGAGACTGATGCTAGTGATGACCATGTCCCTTTAAGAGACTGATGCTAGTGATGACTATGTCCCTTTAAGAGACTGATGCTAGAATTGACCATGTCCCTTTAAGAGACTGATGCTAGTGATGACCATGTCCCTTTAAGAGACTGATGCTAGTGATGACCATGTCCCTTTAAGAGACTGATGCTAGTGATGACTTTGTCGCTTTAAGACTGATGCTAGTGATGACCATGTCCCTTTAAGACTGATGCTAGAATTGACCATGTCCCTTTAAGAGACTGATGCTAGTGATGACTTTGTCGCTTTAAGACTGATGCTAGTGATGACCATGTCCCTTTAAGACTGATGCTAGTGATGACTATGTCCCTTTAAGAGACTGATGCTAGTGATGACCATGTCCCTTTAAGAGACTGATGCTAGTGATGACCATGTCCCTTTAAGAGACTGATGCTAGTGATGACCATGTCCCTTTAAGAGACTGATGCTAGAATTGACTATGTCCCTTTAAGAGACTGATGCTAGTGATGACTATGTCCCTTTAAGAGACTGATGCTAGAATTGACCATGTCCCTTTAAGAGACTGATGCTAGTGATGACTTTGTCCCTTTAAGAGACTGATGCTAGAATTGACTATGTCCCTTTAAGAGACTGATGCTAGTGATGACTTTGTCCCTTTAAGAGACTGATGCTAGTGATGACTTTGTCCCTTTAAGACTGATGCTAGTGATGACCATGTCCCTTTAAGAGACTGATGCTAGAATTGACCATGTCCCTTTAAGAGACTGATGCTAGTGATGACTATGTCCCTTTAAGAGGCTGATGCTAGTGATGACCATGTCCCTTTAAGAGACTGATGCTAGTGATGACCATGTCCCTTTAAGAGACTGATGCTAGTGATGACTATGTCCCTTTAAGAGACTGATGCTAGAATTGACCATGTCCCTTTAAGAGACTGATGCTAGTGATGACCATGTCCCTTTAAGAGACTGATGCTAGTGATGACCATGTCCCTTTAAGAGACTGATGCTAGTGATGACTTTGTCGCTTTAAGACTGATGCTAGTGATGACCATGTCCCTTTAAGACTGATGCTAGAATTGACCATGTCCCTTTAAGAGACTGATGCTAGTGATGACTTTGTCGCTTTAAGACTGATGCTAGTGATGACCATGTCCCTTTAAGACTGATGCTAGTGATGACTATGTCCCTTTAAGAGACTGATGCTAGTGATGACCATGTCCCTTTAAGAGACTGATGCTAGTGATGACCATGTCCCTTTAAGAGACTGATGCTAGTGATGACCATGTCCCTTTAAGAGACTGATGCTAGAATTGACTATGTCCCTTTAAGAGACTGATGCTAGTGATGACTATGTCCCTTTAAGAGACTGATGCTAGAATTGACCATGTCCCTTTAAGAGACTGATGCTAGTGATGACTTTGTCCCTTTAAGAGACTGATGCTAGAATTGACTATGTCCCTTTAAGAGACTGATGCTAGTGATGACTTTGTCCCTTTAAGAGACTGATGCTAGTGATGACTTTGTCCCTTTAAGACTGATGCTAGTGATGACCATGTCCCTTTAAGAGACTGATGCTAGAATTGACCATGTCCCTTTAAGAGACTGATGCTAGTGATGACTTTGTCCCTTTAAGAGACTGATGCTAGTGATGACTTTGTCCCTTTAAGACTGATGCTAGTGATGACTTTGTCCCTTTAAGAGACTGATGCTAGTGATGACTTTGTCCCTTTAAGACTGATGCTAGTGATGACCATGTCCCTTTAAGAGACTGATGCTAGAATTGACCATGTCCCTTTAAGAGACTGATGCTAGTGATGACTTTGTCCCTTTAAGAGACTGATGCTAGTGATGACTTTGTCCCTTTAAGACTGATGCTAGTGATTACTTTGTCCCTTTAAGAGACTGATGCTAGTGATGACTTTGTCCCTTTAAGAGACTGATGCTAGTGATGACTTTGTCCCTTTAAGACTGATGCTAGTGATGACCATGTCCCTTTAAGAGACTGATGCTAGTGATTACTTTGTCCCTTTAAGAGACTGATGCTAGTGATGACCATGTCCCTTTAAGAGACTGATGCTAGTGATGACTTTGTCGCTTTAAGACTGATGCTAGTGATGACCATGTCCCTTTAAGACTGATGCTAGAATTGACCATGTCCCTTTAAGAGACTGATGCTAGTGATGACTTTGTCGCTTTAAGACTGATGCTAGTGATGACCATGTCCCTTTAAGACTGATGCTAGTGATGACTATGTCCCTTTAAGAGACTGATGCTAGTGATGACCATGTCCCTTTAAGAGACTGATGCTAGTGATGACCATGTCCCTTTAAGAGACTGATGCTAGTGATGACCATGTCCCTTTAAGAGACTGATGCTAGAATTGACTATGTCCCTTTAAGAGACTGATGCTAGTGATGACTATGTCCCTTTAAGAGACTGATGCTAGAATTGACCATGTCCCTTTAAGAGACTGATGCTAGTGATGACTTTGTCCCTTTAAGAGACTGATGCTAGAATTGACTATGTCCCTTTAAGAGACTGATGCTAGTGATGACTTTGTCCCTTTAAGAGACTGATGCTAGTGATGACTTTGTCCCTTTAAGACTGATGCTAGTGATGACCATGTCCCTTTAAGAGACTGATGCTAGAATTGACCATGTCCCTTTAAGAGACTGATGCTAGTGATGACTTTGTCCCTTTAAGAGACTGATGCTAGTGATGACTTTGTCCCTTTAAGACTGATGCTAGTGATGACTTTGTCCCTTTAAGAGACTGATGCTAGTGATGACTTTGTCCCTTTAAGACTGATGCTAGTGATGACCATGTCCCTTTAAGAGACTGATGCTAGAATTGACCATGTCCCTTTAAGAGACTGATGCTAGTGATGACTTTGTCCCTTTAAGAGACTGATGCTAGTGATGACTTTGTCCCTTTAAGACTGATGCTAGTGATTACTTTGTCCCTTTAAGAGACTGATGCTAGTGATGACTTTGTCCCTTTAAGAGACTGATGCTAGTGATGACTTTGTCCCTTTAAGACTGATGCTAGTGATGACCATGTCCCTTTAAGAGACTGATGCTAGTGATTACTTTGTCCCTTTAAGAGACTGATGCTAGTGATGACTTTGTCCCTTTAAGACTGATGCTAGTGATGACCATGTCCCTTTAAGAGACTGATGCTAGAATTGACCATGTCCCTTTAAGAGACTGATGCTAGAATTGACCATGTCCCTTTAAGAGACTGATGCTAGTGATGACCATGTCCCTTTAAGAGACTGATGCTAGAATTGACCATGTCCCTTTAAGAGACTGATGCTAGAATTGACCATGTCCCTTTAAGAGACTGATGCTAGTGATGACCATGTCCCTTTAAGAGACTGATGCTAGATTTGACTATGTCCCTTTAAGAGACTGATGCTAGTGATGACTATGTCCCTTTAAGAGACTGATGCTAGTGATGACCATGTCCCTTTAAGAGACTGATGCTAGAATTGACCATGTCCCTTTAAGAGACTGATGCTAGTGATGACTTTGTCCCTTTAAGACTGATGCTAGTGATGACTTTGTCCCTTTAAGACTGATGCTAGTGATGACCATGTCCTTTTAAGAGACTGATGCTAGAATTGACCATGTCCCTTTAAGAGACTGATGCTAATGATAACTATGTCCCTTTAAGAGACTGATGCTAGAATTGACCATGTCCCTTTAAGAGACTGATGCTAGAATTGACCATGTCCCTTTAAGAGACTGATGCTAGAATTGACTATGTCCCTTTAAGAGACTGATGCTAGTGATGACCATGTCCCTTTAAGAGACTGATGCTAGAATTGACCATGTCCCTTTAAGAGACTGATGCTAGTGATGACTATGTCCCTTTAAGAGACTGATGCTAGTGATGACTATGTCCCTTTAAGAGACTCATGCTAGTGATGACCATGTCCCTTTAAGAGACTCATGCTAGTGATCAGTATGTTCCTTTGAGGCTCTAGTATTTATTTTGTTGTATACAGGGTTCTGTAGATAACAGATAAACACACTCTGACCACTTTTAATGATCAATGCTAATGTAAAACATCATCCATTGAAGATGAGCTGAATAAAGGGCCGTCCACTCCAAGGATGCTAACTATAACGATAAAAAATACATTCACACTACAACGAGCGTATGGATCACTTTCAGAGCGATTTTTCCCCCTGTCCCTCTGACGATAAAACATTGACAACCAATCAAAAATGCATTCAATTGAAGCATTCTTGGTTGTAGCTGCACAAGGCTGCTCGGAGAAGAGAGAAGGGTTAGGGTTAGGGTTAGGCTCGGAGAAGAGAGAAGGGTTAGGGTTAGGGTTAGGGTTAGGGTTAGGCTCGGAGAAGAGAGAAGGGTTAGGGTTAGGGTTAGGGTTAGGCTCGGAGAAGAGAGAAGGGTTAGGGTTAGGGTTAGGGTTAGGCTCGGAGAAGAGAGAAGGGTTAGGGTTAGGGTTAGGGTTAGGCTCGGAGAAGAGAGAAGGGTTAGGGTTAGGGTTAGGGTTAGGCTCGGAGAAGAGAGAAGGCAGAGCGCATGCTAAACTGTACATGTGTGATCATATTGGTGGACACATTAATTGTAGGAAGACTTGGGAGAATGATGATCCACGACAAACAGCACATATCAGTATGATAAGGCCATGTTTTCCGATGGTATCTGTTAACACGATACATCCTGACAAAATAGACACTATGACTGGCCTGCTAATGTGCCTTTCTGGCCTAAACTGTCAAGAAAATACCCATTACTGATTCAAATGCTTGCTTAATCTGGCCTAGGCTAGATTATTATTATTATTTCGTATTGAAACATGCTTTCAAAAGGCAGGGCTTTTAACGGTTATTGAAATGGAATATTCACTGCAGTTTACAGCCTAAACTGGAATTCTTTACTCACTAGAAAACATGTTTTATGCATTATTGCATTGTGATGTTGTAGCCT